>NW_028273823.1:0-29037 GCF_024610735.1 Ursus americanus | reverse complement strand
ATATTAACTCCTTATCAGAGACATGATTTGCAAATATTTAATCCATTTTTGGGTTGCCTTATCACTGTTAATAGTGTCCTTTGATGCACAGAAGTGTTTAATTTTGATATAGTCCAAATTATCTATTTTTGTTGTTGTTGACTCTGCTTTCTGAGTCATATGCAAGAATCCGATGTCATGAGGATTTTCCAGTTTTTTTCCTAATAGTTAATGGATTTGCTTTAATATATTAAAATAGTGACATTTAACAGATGTTTTATAGTATTTTTAGTTTAAAAAATTTAGGATATTAATTTAAAAAAATATACTAAGTAAGGTATAGCAGAGTTTTGTATACATCTTGTAATTGGTACCCAAATGATTGGTGTTTGGTAAATAGTGTATTACACTAAATTGCAATCTATTAAATATACCTATTTATGTACACAGTGTTAAAGAAAAAATTATTCATGACACTTGACATGAAGGTAAGGCAGACTCTATTCAGGGGGATCCTTGTGACAGTTTTGTTTTTTTTTTTCTAATAGTTAATGTATTGTGCCAGTAATAGGAACTGCTATATTGGGGTTTTGTAGTAGGGGAGGAAGCATAGGATCAATTCCCAATACAAAGAAGTGTGGGAATTTATAGCCAAGGAGTGTGACAGTGGCCGGGGAAGGTCGGTGGGTGAAAAATTACTAGGAGGAAACATCTGGGGTGAGGGGCACTTCTTTCTAAATCAACCTAATGGGATTCTTGCTGAAGGCAGGCCAGGGTGATCAGACATCACGTGGGGGAATGCCCGCAGCGGATATTGAGGCTGATCAAGAATCAAGGATGGGGGATTCTGGCAAACTGACCTAGCAGGATTCTTCTTAAATTGGACAATGTAGAGACTAACATGGACCCAAAAGTCAGGGACTACTTGAGAAGAGAGCAGGGGAGCCTGAACTCAGTTTGGTCAGGGAGAATATCTATCACCAGCTCGTAGGCTAAGCTTTCCCTCATGACCCAACGTTTGACTCCAGCATCCGGAAGAGCAGCCCCAAGTACAAAGACCAGTGATACTGAAACTGGACGACACAGGCCATCATTTAATCTAAACTGCAAGACAAAAAAAAAAAAAAAAGTTTTTAAGGTAGAGGAAGTCATACAGGCTCATGATAGCACCTTATTTGCAATCTGAAATGCAAACAGTTCTAATAATTAGTTCTTCCTAAGTTCTGAGCAAACTCACGTAAACGGATGTGAGATTATTTAAAGCCATTATATATTGAATTTAGGGTGAATATTTGTGAACATTCACACATTTTGGTACAGAAATATTGTGTTTGATTATAGGTGTTATTCCAGGCCCTGCCGAAGGTGTTTCACATGATATATATACTGCCCTTCAAAAAAATAAATAAACAAATAAATAAATAAATCCTGAGAGATTCTGAATTCCAAAAGCACATCTGGCCCCCAGGTCTCCCTCCCACCAAGTTTATTGAGTTATAACTGGCATAGAACATTGTAGAACTGTAATGATTTGACACATTTATATTGCAAAATGATTACCATAATAGGGTCAGTTAACACATCTGTCACCTCACATAATTTTTTTTATGGTGAGAACTTTCAAAATCGACTCTCTTAGCAACTTTCAAACGCACAGTACGGTTAACTTTAGTCGCCATGCTGTTCGTGACATCCCCAGGACTTCCTTCATAACGGGAGAGCCCCAGGGTTTTGATAGGGGCGTCAGCTAGTGGCGGCAGTACTGCTGTAGGACCAGAAGTAGCGACACACCATTAACTGAGAATTTCGTTTGTGTCAGTCATTGTTCTAAGTACTCTATGTGTTGTACCTCACCTCATCCTCCTAACACCCTGAGTCACCATCACCTTTCATAAGTGAGCAAGCGCAGGTAGATCGGCTCCCTAACTCGCTGAAGATCATGCAGCAAGTAGCCCAAGGGAGGGGGGCTCCCTCCTTCTGCCAGGATGGTTCAGAACACGGCCGAGCAACAAAGGAAGCCTTCATGTGCAGCGGAATGGTACACTCAGTGACTCAACAGAAACACAGCCAGAAGTCTGCAGACTGGTAGGCACTTAGTTGTGGGTTGGTTCAGAAGCTCGGAAGTGTTCGGGGCTCGGTGCTTTCCTCCTTTCCAGCATGTTTGCCACCAGCCGTCCTCATTGTGTGAGGAAGGCTGCAGCAGCTCCGGGAAGCTGACGCGTGAGCAGGAAAGAACGCAGCGCCCACGCACCCTGTCCCTGACCACCACTCTGTCCCGGGCGCCCTGCCCTCCGCAGGTCATCTTTACTCCCCGCTGGCCACGGTTTGGTGACCTGCCGCCGCTGCCCAGCCACTGCCAAAGGCTCGGCTCAGACAGGTGTTTATTAATAGGAGTTTCGCGTGGCCCGGCCTGGACAGGGACTGCCTTCTCCGGGCCCGGCTCCCTTAGGACGCGAGGGCAGCGGAGGGGCAGGCGGCTAAGCCTCGGTCTTCCCTCTGCACCGCCCTCCAGCTTGTTGAGAAAGCCCCGCCCAAGGCAACACCCAGCGGGAGACCCCGGGGCCGCCCCACGGCCGGGGCCGCCCGGAAGTGAGGCCGCCTCCGGGACTACAGTTCCCAGAGACCCGCACCCCAACAGGCTCGCCCACGCGGATTGGCTAGCTGCGCCATCCATCAGCCACCCAGCCACAGGAAGACGGCTGCTGACGGCGCTCAACGGCCAATCACGACAGCAAGGAGCGGGAGCTCCCCCAGCCGATCCACCGACGTAGGTGAGGCGTGGCGGGACGCCAGAGGAGTAGGGTCTTCGGAGAGGTCGGAGAGGTGACAGGCCGGCCCTCCGCGAAATGATGACCTGGAACAGAGGGTCCGTTTTGCCCAGAAGACTCTGGTCCCCGCCACGCCGGTTGCAGTCCCGGCGAGGCCAGGCCCAGGCGGTCCTCGCCCCGCCTCCGTCTCTCATTGGCTCCCTCGGGACACGTGTGGGGGGGGGAAGGAGGCGTGGACATAGTGGCTTGGGCCGGCGACCGCCGTCCGGCGAGGATGAGAGGCCCGCGGATTCGGGCCTGGGGCCGCATGGACACGGTGCTGCCGGGCCGGTGGCGACGGCGGAGGGCGGAGGAGCTTCAGGTTCCGGGGGACGCGGTGAGCCCCCCCGGGGCCTGGGCGTGTGGAATGGGACGGCGGAGCCCTCGGGGCATGCCCCACTGGGCCTCGCGTCTCCACGGGGGCCTTCCCGGGACGAGGCACGGCCGGGGTCGCGCCCGCGCCCTCCTAGGGGGTGGGTGGGGCCAGGGACAGGGGGCGGGGTCGCGACGCTGTCCCGCTCTGTCTCCCTCCGGCCGCGCCTGCGCGGAGACGTGGGAGCCGGGAGCTGCCTGTGCCGCGCTGCCAGAAGGACCGGACCCAGTGTCCCTGACCCGTGCGCGGCCTCGGGGTGTGCGCGCTGCTGCTCCCGAGTCATGCCCCCCACGTGCTGGCGCCGGGCTGGGCGGGGTAGGGCTGCGGGGTTAGCAGACACGCCCGGGTGGAGTGCTTTGAGGGGAGAGATGAGGGTGAGGTGAGATAACTGGTGGTGGGGGCCCCGATCAAGGTCCGGCGGGAGCGTAATCAGGCCTGCGTGAGACTGGAAGGGAAGCAGGATGGGAGACAGGGAATTGCCTAGCCTTTTAGGGACCTGGAGGAAGTCCCGTCGGGTTGGAGCAGCGCTCTGTGACTTCCACCTCCGCTTGCGAATTGGCTGGTTCTCACCCCACCTCCTTTATTTCGTGGTTCCTTGTTAAGAGCACCAAGGAGCCGCCAACGTACCCAGCATCTGAGATCTGTTTTTTTTGCACCTACAGGCTTGATAAGCTCGGAATCTGACCCCGCCCCCGAGTTAATGCAGGCACTGTTTTCTCAGATGTTTTTCACGACGTAACAAGAGTGGCTAGTCTCCTTCCCTGCATGAGCTTCCTCACCCCCACTGCCTGACCACGAAGCCAGTGTCACTTGCGCCCTGTCACAGAAGCACCCCACTTCCAGGGGCCATGTTACCAGGGCACAGGTTAAGCTTCTGTAACAGAGGCTTCAGACCACATTGGCTCCAACAGGTGGAAGCTTGATTCTGCAGCTCATAGTGTGTGGAGGGGAGCAATCCAGGGCAATGGAAGGGGGACCCTAAATACAGGCGTGGGGCCCGTGCTACCCAGATTAGAGACATCCAGGGACCTAGATTCCTCCTGGCTCCTGCACTCCCCAGTGCTGTCCTCTTACACGAGGTCAGCGCTGGGTCATCACTACATTGCTCACATTCCATACTCTGGGAAGTAAATAGTAAAGTGACATAATCATACTGACATCTTAAGAGCTTATTCTGGGAACTCTGGGGAGAATGAAGGGGAGGGCGGTCAGAGTGAAGGCAGGAAGGCAAGGAGTGTGTGGGTTACGAGAGGTGACAGGCTTGGATAGAGAGGACAGTGAGACAGTGAATGTCTCTGAAGGGTCTATATACTTAAGGAACAATGCACAGGTCTTGCTGATAGAGTGGACATGGAAGGTCATGGAAGGGGAGGAATCTGGGCTGGCTCCCCGGGCTGTGACTGGAGCACCTGGGTGGGCTGTGGTGCTGTTACTGAGAGAAAATTGGTGTGGAGAAAAGGAGCTCCACTTGGGACACACCGCATTTTCCATCTTTGGGACATTTAACAGAGGTTACAGATACTGCTAGTCACTGAGTGGTTACCAGGCAGATTATCTGAATTTCACAATAACCTGTTACTGTTCCCAGATTACAAGTGAGGAAGCTGAGGTACAGAGAGGTTAATCAGGTGGCTTGAGGTTACACAGCTAGTAGGGAAATAAGGCTTAGACCCCCACTGTCTGCCTCCTGTCCTCTTAGCGAGGGGGCCCTGTATCTTCCCGACCTCTTAGCTATGGGGCCCTGTTGCCTCTCGTGTGAGGCTTCACAACAAAGTTGTAAATTGGCCATAAAATGATGAAAAGTGTGATGCCACAGGGTATCAGGGACCATGCACCAGAGGTAATTTTTTTTTTTTTTAAGATTTTATTTATTTGACAGACACAGCAAGAGAGGGAACACGAGCAAGGGGGAGTGGGAGAGGGAGAAGCAGGCTTCCTGCTGAGCAGGGAGCCGGCGCAGGGCTCAATCCCAAGACCCTGGGATCATGACCTGAGCTGAAGGCAGATGCTTAATGACTGAGCCACCCAGGCGCCCCACCAGAGGTCATTATTGATCGGAGAAGAAGAAAGGCTTAGAGGAGAAACCTTGGATGATCTTTCAGATTGCAGTGCTGAAACTAAGTGCCCAGCTTGAGGCTGCAGTACTTCCCGGCTGTTACCCAGGTGTAGTGAGTTCCGTGTCTAATTGTCTAGGTGTGTATGGCCTCTTAATCTGATAAAGTCCTTGTTTATATTGTGTTGTGCCTTGGTCTTTGATCTAATAATCCAGATTGAGTTCAATGAAGTATCCAAGTCCTTGTCCTGAGTTTTCTGTTCTCTCTCCTCTTTCTCTCTGTCACACACCCCCTTCTAGAATTTGGTTACGTGGAAAGTGCAACCCATTTCCTACCTCTGTTCACAGATTAGTGGCTCTACAGCCTGTGCGTTATAACTACCAGTGGAGTTTTGGAAACTGCAGCAGCCAGGACCCATCTCTGTAATAGCTTCACAAGTGATTCTCAGGCAGAGCCAGAGGCAGCCATCTGCTGTAATCCCCCGAGTATCCTGACTGAGGGAAGGGTACCTCATGTGGTGACACGTGGAGCAGTTACGTATCATTTAGGGTTTATCATTTCTGTTAGGTAAACGTGTTTTGAGCACCTGTTGTATAGCAAGCAGTATTCTAGGCTCTGCAAAAAGAAAAGTGAAATCCTTGGTTGGATTGACCCTGAGACTTGGGGGCATCCAGTGCTTCGCTCTTTCAGGCCTCCTGCCCACGGCAGAGTCACCACACTACATATTCCAGGAGGAAAGCGCATGCCCAGAACACTGAGAGTCATGCATAGTCTGTCCTGTTCGTGAAGACACTCCTTCCAGACGACCTCTGTAAAAAGCAGGTTCTCAATGTCTGGGCTCACAATCGAATTGGTCTCTTTTCTGGTTTCCTCTGGATTGATCCAAGATCCCTTTTTCCAGCTTTTGATTCCTAGGGATAAGTGGCCATTTCCTCTATTGTAATTTCCTTTGATTCTTTGTCGGTATCCTGTAGAAGTAACATATCAGGATGCATTAATTAATTGGCTGTTGACTTTTTTTTTTATTGTTTATCGCTTGTTTTTTTAAAAACATTTTTACCTTAGTATTTCTTTTTTGGTAGGTACTTTTTTAAGTTGAAGTATAAGGTACATACAGTATTACATTACTTTCAGGTGTACAATATAATTATTCAACAATTTCATACATTACTCCGTGCTCGTCACAGTAAGTGTACTCTGAATCCCCTTTATGTCATCCGTCCTCCCACCCACCTCCCCTGTGGCAACCACCAGTCTGTTCTCTTTATATAAGAGGGTATTTTGGTCTCCTTTTGTTTGTTCCTTTGTTCTGTTTCTTAAATTCTGTATATGCAAAACCATATGGTGTTTGTCTTTTTCTGACTGATTTATTTCACTTAGCATTATATCTTCTAGGTCAGTCCCTGTTGCAAATGGCAAGACATCAGTCCTTTTTGTGGCTAGGTAATATTCCGTTGTGTATATATACGGCATCTTTTTTATCCATATATCTGTGGATGGACACTTGCGCTGCTTTCACATCTTGGCTTTTGTAGATGATGCTGCTCTGAACATAGGGGCGCATGTATCTTTTTGCATTAGTGTTTTCATTTTCGTTGGGTAAATACCCAGTCATGGAATTATTGGATCATATACTAATTCTATTTTTAATTTTTTGAGAACCTCCATACTGTTTTCTACAATGGTTGCACAGTTTGCATTCCCACCAGTGGTGCACGAGGGTTCCTTTTCCTCCATATCCACACCAACACTTGTTATTTCTTATAGTTTTGATTTTAACCGTTCTGACAGGTGTAAGGTGACAGCTCATTGCTTTGCATTTCTGTGGTGATTGATGTTGAGCTTGTTTTCATGTGTCTATTGGCCATTTGTGTGTCTTCTTTGGAAGAATGTCTATTCATGTCATGCCCTTTTATTGGATTGAGTTTTTTGGTGTTGAGTTGTAGGAGTTCTTCATATATTTTGGATATTAACCCTTTATTGTATATATCATTTGCAAATATCTTCTCCCATTCAGTAGGTTGCCTTTTTGTTTTATTGGTTGTTTCCTTTGCTGTGCAAAAGCTTTTTATTTTGAAGTAGACCCGATAGATTATTTTTGCTTTTGTGTCCCTTGCCTCAGGAGACATATCTAGAAAGGAGTTGCTGTGGCCAATGTCAAAGAGGTTGCTGCCTGTGTTTTCTTCTAGGATTTTTATAGTTTCAGGTCTCACATTTAGGTCTTTTTTTTTTTTTTTTGTAAGATTTTATTTATTTATTTGACAGAGAGAGACAGCCAGCGAGATAGGGAACACAAGCAGGGGGAGTGGGAGAGGAAGAAGCAGGCTCCTAGCGGAGAAGCCTGATGTGAGGCTCAATCCCAGAACGCTGGGATCACGCCCTGAGCCGAAGGCAGACGCTTAGCGACTGCGCCACCCAGGTGCCCCTCACATTTAGGTCTTTAATCCATTTTGAATTTATTTTTGTGTACGATGCCAGAAAGTGGTCCAGTTTCATTGTTTTGCATGTAGCTGTCCAGTTTTCCTAACACCATTTGTCGAAGAGGCTGTCTTTTCCCCGTTGCATATTCTTGCCTCCTTTGTCATAGATTAATTGACCATATAATTGTGGTTTTATTTTTGGGTTCTCTAGTCTGTTCTGTTGATCTCTGTGTCTGTTTTTGTCCCAGTACCATGCTGTTTTGATTACTACAGCTTTGTAGAGTATCTTGAAATCTGGGGTTGTGATAGCTCCAGCTTTGTTCTTCTTTCTCAAGATTGTTTTGGCTATTAGGGGTCTTTTCTGGTTTCCTACAAATTTTAATATTTTTTTTTTAGTTCTGTAAAGAATGTTCTTAGCATTTGGTAGGGATTGCTTTAAATTTATAGATTGCTTTGGGTAGTATGGACATTTTAACATCATTGGTTCTTCCAGTTCATGAGCATGGGATATCTTTCTATTTGTTTGTGTCTTTAATTTCTTTTCATCAGTTTTATAGTTTTCAGAGTGCAGGTCTTTCATCTCTTTGGTTCAGTTTATTCCTAGGTGTTTTATTACTTTTGGTGCAATTATAAATGGGATTGTTTTCTTACTTTCTCTTTCTGCTACTTCATTATTAGTGTATAGAAGTGCAACGGATTTCTGTGTATTAATTTTGTATCCTGAGACTACTGAACGTTTTTGATGCAACTGTGGAAATTTTGATGTGAATAAATTAAAAAGTTCCAATCTACCATTTTCACCAATTCTTGGTATTATGAATAGTTGCCTCTAAAATCAAGGGCTGAGGATATCCTATATCCACTTTGCTCTGTTTATAACTTTTAGACCTGCCTTTGCTAGTACTTGAAAAATTATCCAGTTAATTAAGCTAGTAGTCCTTGTCAGCAAAACCACTTAGACATGTTGATGGCTTTAACTCCATTCAAGTAACCCTACGGGGTCTAACTTGTACAGAGAGAAAATTTGGAATTAAATTTGCTTGTTTCACCCTGTAGGATGTAGATTTTATAGCTCATCTGCTAAGCAGGATCCCAGCTGTGAGAACCTAATGAGTATCGGCAGTGGTGCCGACCCCAGCAAAACCCTTCACTCTGCCTTTCTGTGGTCACTCTTTTCATTCAAGATAATTGCAACCCATGCCTCAAGAAACAAGTTAATTCTCTCACTCATTTGTAGTTTTAAGGTTACTCTGTCGAGCTGCTTTTACTGTCTGTTCTACTCAGTTTAACTGTATTCAGGCTTCTTCCTATCTAAATGAAGAGAAGTTTACCAATAATTCATCTTTGCTTATATCTCTGATACACATGTTCACACTGCCACCTGCACAGAGCCTTGATCATTTCTAGCTTTTGGCAGATTTCCTTATATATGATGCAGAAAAGTCAAAATGAGGTAATGGTCTGTTGGGGGTACTTGACCACGCTTTGGGGGGGATCTTTCAGGTGTCTGTCAGGCTCAGCAGCCATGGCTGGACTATGATGTATGTGTCTTCTGCTTCTTCAGTTATCAGATGCCCAGAGTCAAGCAAGGCATGTAGTAGGTGTTTAGCAAATACTTTTTAGCTGATTAACATGTCGAGGGTGTGTGTGTCTCTAACTGGAAAGAAACGAAGGGAGGATCACATTAATGCATAAAATCATTGGTACTTTCAGAGTATCATTTATTTAGGGAAAATTATAATTTGGCTGGTAAAGCCCCAGCAGTGTGCCCCATCCTCACCCTCATGGTCATGACTGCAGCTCGTGTCTTTTCAGTTTCTCTCTTGTGTTTATTATCAAAACAACGTTGTTTAGCTGCTTTTTTCTTTCAAGTGTACAAGGAGGTGATTTTTTTGGTGAATTTGCAGGTGTGCAGCCATCACCCCCAGTTTTAGAGCACTTCCGTTGCCTCGTTTGTGCCCAGTTTGCAGTAACCCCAATCCCTCCCCCAGCTCCCGGCAACTGCTAATCTTTTTATTTTTCTAGATTTCCATTTTCTGGACTTTTCGTGTGCTTTTTCTTGCAGCTGGCTTCTTTCACTTAGCGTGGTGTTTTTCAGGTTCGTCCACAGTGAACCATGTATCTGTAGCTTGTTCCTTTTTATTGCTAAATAATACTCCATTGTACTAATATACCACATTTTGTTTATCAATTTTTCATTTGATAGACATTGTGTTGTTTATCCTTCTTGGCTATTATGAATAATGCTGAAAATTCGGAAAAGTCACGTGCAGATGTTGGTTTCCCTCTCTTAGATAGGCATGGAGGACTGGAATTGCTGGTGCGTGTTGCTGGAGGGGCTGCCATGCTTTTTCCATAGTGGCACGTTCTGCATCCCCACTGGCAGCCTCTAGAGGGCTCCAGTGAGTCCGCAGTCTCTGGTGTCTGATTACAGTCCTTCTAGTAGGTATGCAGTTAGGGGTCTCACTGTGATTCTAATCTGCACTTCTGTAGGGATTTGCTGTTGGACATCTTTTCATGGGCTTTTTTTATCAGTCATAAGTTTTTTGGTGAATTATTCAAAACTTTTGGTCATATTTAAAAACAGCTTTGTTTATAATTTACATACGATAAAGTTCACTCTTTTAAAGTACACAGGTCAGTGGCTTTAACATATTTACAGAGCTGTGTAAATATCTCCATAATCTAAATAAAGAACATTTTCATGACCAAAAAGAAACCTGGTTCCCTTGGGCAGTCACTCTCTTTCACCCTCCCCTAGCCCTTAGCAGCTACCGGTTGACCTTCTATCTCTATCAGTTTGTCTGTTCTAGACAATTCATGTACACAGAATCACAATATTTGGCCTTTTGTGACTGGCTTCTTTCACTTGGCCTGATAATGTTTCTGAGGTTCACCCACGTTGAAATCATGTATCAGTATCTTACTCCTTTCTGTTGGTAAATAATATTACATTGCGTGTCTATACCACATTTTGTTTATCTGTTATTCAGTTGATGGACATTTGGGTTGTTTGTACTTCTGAGATTTTATAAGTAATGCTGCTGTGAGCATTCATATGCAAGTGTTTGCGTGGACATATGTTTTCATTTCTCATGGGTAGTTTTTCAGTTGTGGAATTGCTGGGCCATACGGTAACCAGATGCTTAACATTTTGAGGAATGGTCAGAATGTTTTCCAAAGCAGCTGCACCATTTACATTCTCACCAACACGGATTGAGGGTTTTAGTTTCTCCACACCTTTGCCAACACTTGTTATTGTCTTTCTGATTATAGCCATTCTAGTGGTTAGGAACTGGTATCCCATTGTGTTTTTGATTTGCATTTTTCTAATGACAAATGATGTTAAATGTCTTTTCACGTATTTACTGGCCTTTTGTATATCTTTGTTGGGGAAATCACTATTCAAATCCTTTGCCCACTTAAAAAAAAACTATGTCATCTTCTTGAATTGAAAGACTTCTTTTTTTTTTTTTTTTTAAAGATTTTATTTATTTATTCGACAGGGTAGAGACAGCCAGCGAGAGAGGGAACACAAGCAGGGGGAGTGGGAGAGGAAGAAGCAGGCTCATAGCAGAGGAGCCTGATGTGGGGCTCGATCCCACAACACCGGGATCACGCCCTGAGCCGAAGGCAGACGCTCAACCGCTGTGCCACCCAGGCGCCCCAAAAGACTTCTTTATGTATTCTGGATACATGTCTTTTAACATATAGATGATGTGTAAACGTTTGCTCCAAGAATGTGGCTTGTCTTTTTACTTTCTTAATGGTGCCTTTCAGTGCCCCAAAGTTTTGGATATTGATGAAGTCCAGTTTATCAGTTTGTTTCTTTATAGATCATGCTTTTGCCTAAGATTAGAATTCTTTGCCTAAGATTACAGAGGTCTTGTCCAATGTTCCCCTCTAAAAATTTTTTTGCTTTTAGCACTTAACATTTAGCTCTCTGATCCTTTTTGTGTTAATGTTTGTGTATGGTGTGTAGGTAGCGCCCTGAGTTCCTCCTTTTGCGCATGAACCTTGAATCATGCCTGTACCATTTCTGATGAAGACTGTGCTTGCTCCGTTGAATTGTCTCGGCACCTTTGTCAAAAGTCAGTTCACCGTAAACGTACAGGTTTATTTCTGGATTCTCAGTGCTGTTCCATTGATCTGTACGTTTATCCCTATGCCAGTAACACACCGTCTTGGTATTTGCAGATTTTTTTAAGTTTACAGTAAGTTTTGAAATCTTTTTCATACACTGTTTGGTTTTTAGTGCTTCTCTGGTTGTATTTTTCAGTCTTGTCTCCCCAGTTACTGAAAGCCCACTGAAGACCCAGCACTGTCATTTCAGATCACCAGACTCCACCCAAGTTAGTTTGGGTTTTTGGATTTCATTTTTCTCATCTACAAAATAGAAATAAAATTTCTTACCCTTCCTATGTCATGAGGTCGTTAAAATTAAAAGGATCAAATGAAGTAACAAATGTGGAAACGTTCTTAAACTGTAGTTTTTATAATTGTGAACGACCTTTATTAGCCCTACCTGTGGTGAGTAAATTTGTACACCTGTTTTCCTAGATCCTTCATTTAATCAGGTGCAACTTCGGTTTTTGGGGACTTCCTAAATCTCGCAAGCCTGTACTTGATACTCAGTAAGTCTAGTGTGTTCATTCATGTTTTTTACTTTAATTCCAAGTGGGACTGTGGCTTTTTTGTTGTTGTTTTGTGTTGTTTTTGTTTTATTTTCCTTTGTTGTCTTCCTCTAGGTCACTAGTCCGACGGGAATTAAGTTGTCACTCTTGCTTTTGACTACGGTCTTAGACTGGTCCTCTTCCCTAAACCTCCCTGTGTTCCTGCCAGACGGGCTGAGGGGTGTGGGCTGGGAAGCCCATGTACGGTAGGATGACACGTCTTCCAAAAAGTGGTCCCAGCTGAGTGAAGCACAACATCAAGATGTCAGATCCATGTGGCTAAAGGTTTAGTGTGCCCTGAGAGCGTGGAGTGGAGAGGAGGGATCCTAACTTCTGGTCCCTGTGCTGGACACTGTGTCAGGTTTTGCTGTCCTGAGTCTTCCAAGAAGGTGAACCTCCCAGAGGGCAAGGTCGTTTTCCAGATGACAGTGTTATTGAACAAGAATCTGTGCTCGATGGAAACTGTGTTTTCTCTCCACATGACTGTCTGTAGGGCCTTATTCGTGTTCCAGCATTAATGGTTCTGTATTCCGGGCTGGTGGACATCTGCATCCGCGCCTCCAGCAAAAGTAAACTGTCTTTACTAAACTTTACTAAACAGCCTCACTCAGCAAACTGTTTCTGGTAACTAGGACTCAACAAACCAGGATTACACATTGCTAATACAAATGATCTTTAGACAAAAGGCCATTAGTCAATAAAAATCCCCACAATACCTTCAGAATGAAAGATTGGGTTAGTGTGTGTGTGTGTGTGTGTGTGTGTGTGTGTGTGTGTATGTGTATGTGTAGAGAGAGACTCACCATTAACTGCATTCTGAATTCTAGTGATTTACATCAGTATTCTGTCCAGAGTATGTATGCTTAACTGGTGTACTAGTGTATGTATTAAAGATGCTTATAATTCAAGGTGTTTAATTTTTTAGGAATTAAGCCATTTTTTTGCTGTGCAGATTGGAGAGAATACAGGGTGCTTTTCTGTTGAAGTGTTCAGGAAGTTGGCATCTTTTTCTTCTCCACACTCCTCTGGGGTGTAGAGCGGGGGAACAGGTTTCCAGAGGTGGCCCAGGCCTGTGCTCTGTGGGTTTGTGCCCCCTCTTCTGGCTCACCAGTGTGTTCCAGGTGCGTCGTGAAGATGCGCACAGTCTGCTTTCTGTGATTCCGCCGAATCGTGAAGCCTGTGACACTCCTCCCTCCCCTGTGCCCCACTCATCCCGCTGGGCCCCATCGCTTCTAATAAAGGAGAAAGCCCACGGCAACAAAGGGGGGCTCGCACCTCCTCACCTCACCTTCGCTGAGACCTGCCAGGGGTTTTCGTTCTGTCATTGAGGCGACACAATACATAGTTTATATTTTAATTAATGCGTCTTATCAGGTGTCTTCTCTTAGCCGACCGTGTTTCTGTTTCAACTGTCCTCTGGTGAGGTTGCTATTCAATTGATATTCAATTATTGTTAAGTAATGGGGTCTTTGTGTATACTTGGGGTTTTAATTTTGTTTATACAGTGCAAGTGTCATCTTAGTTGGGTGGTAAATCTTCATCCGCCTTTATGAAGGCTGACATATCCTGTCCAGGAGGGAGTAAGAGTGAGCCCTGTAACACAGCCCTGGGGTTAAATGCCTCTGCAGCCTTCATTTGCCTTTGGTCCAGGCCGATCCATAATAACTGCACAATTTGCCAAGTAAGTGTACAGGTCAATAGCGTATGTAGTCAGCTCTCAGTAATCCACCATAAATAGCAGAAGACATGAATAATTTAATCCACTCAGCTGGTCGGGAGCCCCCAAGCAGGTAACCCCCATGTCCCCCAGAGGAGCCCAGCTCTAACCGCCCACCTAGGTACCAGCATGACTCCCCCTTTAGCCTGCCACCGGGTGTGGGGATCCAATTCCCCAACCGCCTGAGCCACTTAAAGAATGTCGGCTCGTCTCCGTGGATGATCACAAGTCTGCTGACCTTAATGTGCCGAATGTTATTTGACCCCACACAGAAATGCTTTAGAACGCTCTTCCAGTGTTTTAGGGTTCATCCAGAAAGTACGGGTTCTAGCTCAGAGTCACCCGTCTGCGCCCCTTTGCTTTCCTTTCTGGCAAGTCTGATGTTGTTCAGAAGGGAGCAGGGAAGGAATATTGCTGTCAGCCCTGTGGTGTTACTGATGGGGGAGCTTGAAGCCTGTGTATAAAATGACGTGGGTCGTAGTTAATGTGTCCACTTTTCCCTTTAGCCCAGATTGTGGGAAGTTGGCAATAAACCAGTTTTACACATTGTGCTTGTGCTGACAGCATAAAGATTGAGTACATCCTGAGTAACCGGAGATCTAGGTCCTTGGTCTTCCTGGGTATTTTCATCTGACTTGGGCAAAGGCACAGAAGGCCGCGTTCTTTGCAAATGTCTTGAAGATGATTAGTGGGATTACTGTAGTATTCTGGAGAAGAAGGATTGGATGTACTCCCATAGACCAGAAAACCACACAGATGTCAAATTAAGGTTAACGAGGGTGCTGAGGAGAGCCCTTCCATGTAAAGAAGGACACTCAAAAAGCACCAGGGCTGGGGCAGCTGCTTCACGTGGAGACGCCGGGGCAGTGGAGGATGCCCGCTTCTCTTGGACCTGCCATGCTGTGTGGCCACTGCGCCCGTTCTGCTAGTGTGGGTGTCTTCTGTGCAGACATACTGGCTGAGCTACAGAGGGTGGTCATTCTGCTCTCCACTGTGGGGGCCACATGGCTTTGCAAGTATTTTTTATGGTTTATTTTAAGAGGGCTGTTGACAGGTTTTAGAAACTCTGGAGCAGGGTGTCTAGGGTAGGAAGAGTCTGGAAAACATCTCAGGTGTGGGAGAGTGAAAGGCGGTAGGAATGGTTGGTTAGAGAGAGGAAACCGCACAGGTACCTGAGCTCGATATGCAGACATCTGGAAGGATGTTTATCTCCTGCTTGAGGGACTATTTATTTTATGTTGCTCAGAAGGGAAAAATTAGAATCAGTGGGTTGAGATTATGGGAAAGCAATTTGGCTTAAATCAGTATTTCTAGAAGTGTGGTACACATACTACCAGGGGTATGAGATATTTTTTTTCCTTCATTTTTAAAAACTTTATTTCAGAATAGTTATAGATTTACAGAAAGTTTCCCCCAAGAAAATAATATAGAGAATTCAGGTATACCTTCAGCTAGACAACTTACGTAGTGATAGTACAGCAAGTGTGCTGTGAAATTAGTCCTGGTGAAGTGCTCTTAACTACACTAGACCTTCTCCTGTCTCACCTGTTTTCCCACTAACAGACTTTCTCTGACCCAGATGGAAACCAGGGTCCACCCTGCACATAGTTCTTGTGCTTCTAGGTCTCTTCCAATCTGACACCAACCAGTGCTCTTGACCTTGACAGTTTTAATGAATCTTGGTCAGTTATTTTGTAGAGTGTCACTCATTCTGGGTTGTGTCATATTTTCTTTCTTTTTTTTTTTTTTAAAGATTTTATTTATTTATTTGACAGAGAGAGAGACAGCCAGCGAGAGAGGGAACACAAGCAGGGGGAGTGGGAGAGGAAGAAGCAGGCTCATAGCGAAGAAGCCTGATGTGAGGCTTGATCCCACAACGCCAGGATCACGCCCTGAGCCGAGGCAGACGCTTAACCGCTGTGCCACCCAGGCGCCCCTGTGTTATGTTTTCTATGATTAGATGAAGGCCACGCGTTTGGCACAAAGACCACAGAGGTGAGGTTACACCTTCTCAGCGCATCAGATCAGGGCTTCACGAGCCAGTCACTACTGCTAGTGTTGACCTTGTCCCTCCTTGAAGGTGATTTCATCCACTGTAAAGCCACTATCTTTCTCCTTGTAATTAATAAAAACCTTGGAAGAGATGCTTTGAGGCTGTGCCAATATCCTGTTTCTCCTTAAACTTTTGCCCAGTTGTTTTTGCATCTACTGGTAAATCTTGTTTGAAATAACTTTCACTGTGGCCTTTACTTAATGGTGGTTTTATATTTTCCCCGTTCCTTTTACATGTGTTAATTAGAACTCGACTGAAAAGGAGAACACGGTCTCTTCTCCCCCAGTGATGTGCTCATTGTTGATGTCATGGTGAGAATCACGGGTATTTACTTTATTCTTGGATTACAGTCCAGTGCTGTTGTTCCTTATTTTATTGCCCAAGTTGTTCCCTGGCTGTGGCCATTGGGAACTCCTTCAGGATCCTGTACCTTTGTCTTTATGACGTGTCCTCATACTTTTTAAAAAAACTTACTTTGGGTGATGTAAAATGTCTCAGGCTCATCTTATGCTTTCCCTGTTCCATGCCTGAACCGACCCCTCCCCATGGCATAGCCTAGATTCCTTCAACAGGAGAGAACGGTGGTTAGAAACAGTATCTACGTGCTAGGTTTAGTCTTGCTACCACTGTGGTATTGCTGTCTCAGCGGACACAGCTAGGAAATGTACATATTTGTGTATGGATACATACTAGTATGTAAGTATTTGTATTTATGCTTCTGATTATGTGCCCATCCACCCAGCTGTATGTTTCTCTGCTGCTGCTGGATACGTTTTGAAAATTGCATTCATGCTAATTACTTCCAGTCCTGATCCAACACCCCTGGCTTTTTTGTTGTTGTTGTTGTTTGTTTGTTTTTATTTATTTATTTGAGGTGGGGAGGAGGAGAGGCAGAGAGAGAATCTCAAGCCAACTCCACACCCAGCATGGAGTCCGATGAGGGGCTCGATCTCACGACCCTGAGATCACGACCTGAGCCAAAATCAGGAGTCGGATGCTCAGCCCACTGAGCCAGCCAGGCCCCCCCCCCCCACTGGGTTCTTTGGTAGCCTTCTCCCTTCCCTTATTTGTACCTTATTTCTTCAATAGAGAGAAACCTGGCTTTCATTATTTACAGTATGTTTACTTAATTATTCAGTCCCAGTGTACCAATAAAATAGTTTCAAATTTGCTAATCTGTGAGAAACAGATTTGCTAACTAGAGTCAGTATTTGCATACAGCACTCTTTGGTCCTTAGACTTAACAGTTTCTAATGAAAATAGTATTTTCCAGAATTACTGAGGATAGGTCTGTGTTTCAGTGTGGCTATGTTATTTGTAAAATAGTTTCATTCGTTATTATTTGTGTTCCATTTGGGTCTTCTCTCTGACATCCTGGTTGATTTAAACTTAGTACTTATTTTTGGGTATGTGAAGTGTTACTGCAGTTCTAAGACTAGAGCTTCTGAAAAATTTGTGCCAAGTGTCTGCTCCCGCTTGTACCTGTCATCCCCCTTCCTTCATACCTTTTCCCGCCCACTCTCCGTAGGAAACCAGTGTCTTTAGCTCCTGGTGTCTCCTCCCTGTATTTCCTGTGTACGGATGAGCAGGCAGGTGCAGGTGTGTTCATACCCCTTCTTGCATCGCACTTCATCTGTTGCACTTTGTCTTTTCACGGTATGTCCTGGGAATGGCTGCGAGCCCGTCCACGCAGGTCTTGCCCTAGTTTTTACAGCTGCCTGGAGCCGCGTTGCTGAGATGCACCACGCTTCTCCAGCTGCTGTCCTGCCTGTGCCCATTTAGGTGGTTTTCAGGATCTTCCAGCTTAACCAGTGCTACAGTGAGTGACCACGTGCAGCCTTTTTTCCCACATTGTTTTGGGTATGCCTGTCGGGTAGGTTCCTACAAGTGTCATTTCTGGGTTAAAAAGTCTGTGTTTGTAGCTTTTGTTAGGTATCACCACGTTTCCTGCAGAATTTGCAGCCCAGGTGATGCCTGTTTCCCTATAGCCTCACCATCAGAGTCCGAGTCACACCTCAGCATTTGGCAGTCTGACAGATGACAAGTGACAAGTAGGGTCTTCTCGTTTGCTCTTCTCTAAGTGTGAGTGAGCTTGAACTTGTAAACTTTTTTGTTAATTGTCTGTTCATGGCTTTTTCCTATTTTTCTTTTGTGTGTTTGGTCCTTTGTCCCTCATTTTCTAGGAGAGTTTCATATATTAAGGGTAGTGGCCCTTTTCCTGGGGATAGGCTGCAGATATTTTCCTCCAGTTTGTCAGTTATCTTCTGTTTTGTCTAGGGCACTGTTTGTGTTTTTCATTTTGTCCTGCAGACGTTTTATTTTTATGTAGTCAAATCCATCAATTTCTGTTTCATTGCCTCTGGATGTGGAGACATAGTGAGAAAGTCTCCCTATACCAAAGACTCACTCATGTTTTCTTCTAGGAATTCTGTAGTTTAATTTTCTTACATTTTTATTTTTATTTTTATTTTTATTTTTTTAAAGATTTTATTTATTTATTCGACAGAGATAGAGACAGCCAGCGAGAGGGGGAATACAAGCAGGGGGAGTGGGAGAGGAAGAAGCAGGCTTACAGCAGAGGAGCCTGATGTGGGGCTCGATCCCGTAACGCCGGGATCACGCCCTGAGCCGAAGGCAGACGCTTAACCGCTGTGCCACCCAGGCGCCCCTCATTTTTAGATCCTTAATCCATTTGAGGTTTATTCTTATATACGATACAAAATACACATCTGAATTTCATCTTTTTCCAAATGGCTACGCAGTTGTCCCAGCACCATGTATTGAAAGGTCCATCTTCATCCTGGCGACTCGTGATGGCAAATTTCCATATACGTTCAGGTTTATTTCTGGACTTCTTATTCAGTCCCATTTGTCTATTTGTCCCCAGCACCACCCTTTTTAAATATAGAGTCTTTATAGTATGGTTTTATGTCCAGTAGTTTTAATTTTATTTTTTCATTTTTGATAAAAATATTCATCTAATGAGTTTTTCTCTGATTACTGCTTTAAAGGCGTCTCATAGATTCCGATTTTTCCCCAGGGTTCTCTTGGCTATTCTTGCATGTTTGTTTTTCCACGTGACCTTTAGTATCAACTTGTGTAAGTCTGCACTGTAGGCCATTGGTATTTTTATTGGCATTACATTGACTTTATAAATTAACTTAGGGGCAACTGTCATCTTTCTAATGTTAAGTCATCCTAACTAACAATAGGAGATGCTTTTTCATTTGTTCATTTCTGCTTTCGTGTCTTGCAAGAACGTTTTACGTTCTCCTTGTATAGGTTGAATGCAATTCCTGTTAAACTTATTCCTAAACATTTAATCTTCCTTGTTGCAATGATCTAAAATGGGGTTTTGTCTAACAACTTATTATTTTATATTTCCAGGCAATTTTTGTATTTTAACTTTGTGTCCTACTATTCAATTGATTCTTTCATTGTTTGGGTTAGTTTTATCATTGATTCTCGGGGGGTTTCCAGATATATATTATGATATCTGCAAATAGTGATAGTTTTACTTCCTTACCCATTCTTATGCCTCTGCTTGATTTATCTTTTGTAATTATATAGGGTAACGTAATAGCTCTAGAGTAGGGCCGTGGTAAGCAGAAATGGAGCCTTTCCCTCGATTTTAGTGGAAATGCCAGTAGTCTTTTCCCATTAAATAAGATACTCGCATTAGGAATAAAGTATGTAGATTTTATCATGTTAAGAATATAACTCTCAGTTTGTGTTTTCTGTAGTTTTTATAAATGGGTTTTAAATTTTATCAAAGGGTTTTTCAATATCTGGGTAGATAATCGTACATCTTTTCCTTAGGTTGATTAATATGAGGAATGATACTGAATTTCCTAATATTGAACCCAACTTTCATTTTTGGAAAAAATCGTACTTGGTCATGGTATGTGGCTTCTTCCTGTGGTGTTAGATTCTGTTTGTTAATGTTTTATTTAATATTGGTGCATTGATATTCGTGAGGGATACTGGTCCGTGGTTTTCTTTCTTTCTTCTTTATCTGGTGTATCAGTATTACATAACTTGCTTCATAAAAGGACTTGGGGGCTTTTCCATCCTCGTCAGTGTTCTGGAGCAGTTTATGTAGAGCATTGGAACTCTCTGGTCTTGAGTGTTTGGTACAGCGCCCTGTGAAGCTGTCTTTCTTGGGGAGGTGCCTGCTTAGGAATCTTTGTCTTCTCTGGCTGTCATCTGGTTCAGCTCTCTAACTGCAGTGGATTCATTCTTGGTCATGGCCATCTGAGCTTCCTCTGGGAGTTCTCCATGCCAGCAACATGTTCAAGTCTGTTTGCGTGGAGGTCTAGAGAAGAGTCTCTTAGGATTTTTTTAATTTCTTGTTTCACTGGTCACTTCCCCTGTGTCATTTCTTATTTTCTGAGCTTGTGCTTTCTCCCCTTTTTTCTTGATCAAGTAGCTGGTAGATTGTCTACTTTGTTAATTTCCACCCCCACCCCCACAAAAACCCACAAGACTTAGAATTACTAGGTAGGTCTGCTGTTTTTAATGGAAAACCTCCCCTCATTAGTTAGCTTTTTCCTCCATTGTTTCTTCCTTGAATTTTCTTTTGGGTTACTAACAAGCTAAGGCTTGTTGATTGATTAATTTTATTTTTTTTATTTTTATTGATAAAAATGTTAGTATAATGAATTTTTCTCTGATTACTGCTTTAAATGGATTCCATAGATTCTAATATATAGTGCTTTCTTTGTAATTATTTTTTAAAAATTCTATACTTTTAGTTTGTATTTACTCTTTCATTACAAGTCAATAGTAGGTTTTTAAAAATATCCAAGTGGAAATGACTTTGTTTTTTGATGTTGTTAATAATGTATACTTTTATTGCATTGTGATCGGAAAGTATTGTTTGCAGTGTTTCTGCATTATGAAAATGGTTGATGTTTTCTTTGTGACCTAATATATGACCATTTGTAGGGAATGTGCTATAGATTCTTGAGAGTAATGTGTATTCTCTGCTATCAGGGTATGGACTGTATATCTGTAAGCTGTACTGTGGTAGATGGTGTCTCCAGACTTACTTCTTGTGCACTTGCTCTGCCTTGTATGGAGATGGTGTATTAAATCTCCCATTTTTCGTACATGCCTATGTGCATCTCCTTGCATATCCTGTCACCCTTGCTTCTAAAGGTGGTGGGTTTTTGTTTTTGTTTTAAGATTTTATTTATTTGGGAGAGAGAGAGAGGGAAAGCACAGAGGGAGAGTGAGAGGGAGAAGCAGACTTCCCGTTGAGCAGAGAGCCTGATGCGGCACTCTGTCCCAGGATCCTGAGATCACGACCTGAGCCAGAGGCAGACGCTTCACCGACTGAGCCCCCCAGGCGCCCCAAGGTGGTGGTTGTGTTACTTGGTGCATAGATGTTCATGAGCATTATGTCTTCATTGAGGACTGTGGCTTTTAACATTAAATATATCCTCTTGTGTTTAACCCTTTGGGACCTGAATTCTACTTGGTCTGCTTCTCTCTTTTTGTTTCATTTACCTTTGTCCAGCCTTTTTGTTTTTGGCCTTTCTGAATGACTTTATTTTAGGTCTGTCTCTTGTATACAGGATACAGTTGGGTCTTGTTCTGTGAGCCCAATTAAAACCCTTTTTCTTTAAATAGGTAAATTAAGTCCATTGGTATTTATTGACATGACTGATTTATTTGCTTGCAACTCTATCATAATATTTTATAATACGCATATTTTGTTGTATTTGCAATTCCTTTACGAGATCTGTATTCTTTGCTTTTATATTTTTGATTTTGGATTTAGTTAGATTTGTATTTTCTAGTCATTAGCTTTGTATTTAAACCTATTTTTATGTCCTTTGTTACCTGTTTTGTTAAACTCTTTATTGTCTGTTTTGTTTTTTTCTCGTATATTTTAATACACACCTGTTGCTCACATAGTAATGACCTTTACATTAATCAGAGTTTTTGCTCTTCTTCCTTCATCTCACATTTTTTAGTTGAATTATTTCAGTTTTGTCACTGTAGTAATATTTGCACATCTGTCTTCAGTTTAATTGCACCTTTATTTTGGTCCAAGATGTACATCTAAATATTTTTAAATGTGTCTCATAAATCCTTTTGCTGGAATTCTCCCAGTCATGGCTAGGCAGGTAAAGCTTAACCTCACACAGAATCCTCAAGAAGGGCTGACTAGGTGTGGTATTCTCCAAATTCATGGAGGTTAAAAGTGCTTTTCTGTAGTCTTGGTAATTTAAAATTGGATTTAAAATTCTTGGTTCATACTTTCATTGAATTAAAAAAAATGTTGCCCCATCGTTGCCTTGCTTGTGTGTTGGTTTTGAAAAGTCCGCTGCTAGTCTGCTTCCTTTGCATATTCATTGATTGGTGTCCAAGGCCTTGAGGGCTTTGTCCTTACCTTTGAAATCTCCTAGTTTCATTAGGATGTGTCTGAGTTGACTCTTCTGGTTTATTTTTCCCAGGTACCCTGTGAGCCTGTTCCTTTGAAGATTTGGGCCTTTTTCTGTTCTGGAAATTTCCTTACAGTGTTAAATGTTAGCTTTGCTGTATTGTTTTGCTTTCCTCCCCTTTTCCCATCTGTCTCACTGTCGCTGTCCTCCTCTTGGTTTGGTCCTGCCTTTCCTCAGTGCCCTTTGTTAGTTTTCGTTTGAATTGATTCTCCTTGGGTGTTCTGTAATTGATTCCTCATTTCTGAGGTAAGTTTGTTTTCCTTCCATTACTTTCCTGAGTCTGCTCACCTCTCCCTTGGTTTCTCTGTTTTTGTCCTTTTCTGTTTTTAATTCTACATTTCTAATTCAGGGTGGTTTTTTGTATCCTTAAATGTTTGAATATGTTTAATTATGTTTTGGGAGGGTACATGCCAATTTTCTTTTGATTTGTGGTTTCAGGAGGACATTTTTATGGTGTTGAGTGTTTAAAAGATTGCGAGTCTCGCGGCAGCCTCTTCAGTTGGTTTGGCCAAGTGCAGGTGCTGTGGCAGCTCTTGACTGGCTGCTCGGCTTTGGTGAGGATGGGCCAGGGTGAAGCTCATGATGTTTCCTCTTTATCCCTAGGACCCCACACTTCTCTTTCTCTTTTAGCTTCATCACTCAGTTGTCGAAGGGTGCTTCTCCCTTCCCCTTTTGCCTGTTTTCTTCCCTGGAATGCCTCTGTAAATGGTGTCTGTCCCCTTATGCTGCATGTGTGGGCCCTGAAGTCCCTTCCCTGATGCAGGCGTTTAGGCACATCATAGCTTCTTCATGTTCATATGGACTTCCTCACCTTTCTGCTGTGCTTCTCTCTGTCCTGTGATCTTTCCTTCTGCCCTGGCTCACTGGAGTTCATGACAGCAGGTGTTAGCTGGGGCCACGAGGGGCCCACACCAGGACCTGGTGGCTTTTCTCTTACCCTTTTCTCCGTATTTCACATTCTCTGGCTTCATGTGATGCCCGGGGCATGGTTTGATGTAGAATTTGTAGTTTCATTTGGGGAACCATAAGGAAGTCAGTGATTGCGTAGCCAGCCTTGTCTTCAGCCATCCAGAGGTCAAGCGCTCACCCAAGAAATTCTTCTCAGTGGGCTGAGGGGCTCGGAGTTTAGGATTTTCCAGTTTAATCTCAAAATTTCCATGTAATCTTTAAGGCATGTTAGAGAACAGTAAAACTAGCACTCTAAACCCATGATATAAGGCTTCTATATTGAATAAATCCATTAAATAGAAAAAAATCAATTTAGAAAATACAAATAAGTAACAGGACAGATAAGAAACAAATTTGGTAGAAACCATGATGATCGTTTGCAAGAGACCAGAGAAGTGGAGGGAGCCGCGGTGGAGGGGCTGTGTTTTCTGACCCGGTGGGAGCTGTCCAGCAGCAGGGCCTGCGGGCTGGCCTAGGGGGCCAGGGATGGACTTCACCATCCTTTGCAAAGGTCTTCCTGCTTCTCAGCTTTGTGTCACTGAAAACATTGTTACCCTTCAAACTGCACAAAGTCTTGCGATTTTGGGAGTGAATAATTTTTTTTCCTTCAGCGTTAGAGGATTGCTTTTGTAATTTATCTTCTTTAGTTCATGGGGAAGCAAAAACCAAATGTTAACTTTCCCAAAGTTTATCAGTTATGAAGCATGTGTGCAACCTGAAAATAAGTAAAATTAATTTGCTCTTCAGTGTCAGTAAAACAAAGAGTTATCCACATGTGAATTACTCATATTGTATTAAGAAAGTACGGAACTTGAAACTAGGCAAAATGTGTTAAAGCATGTAACTAGTGTCCTGAAGAAAATTGATAGATTTTGTATATTTTCAATATCAGTAAACCAGTTACAATAGTTTATTATAAGAGTTTTGACCAAAATTGTTTAAAATGCCTGTTTTAAATCTGTGAAGCCAAATAAACACCAAACGGTGCTGGAAATAATGAGGTTAAATGTAATTGATGGACCGTGTTCCCGAAAGATGATGTTTAAAGTCACCCCTCAGACGTCCTATAAACCCGTGCAGCTCTACAGGGTCTATGTTTGCAGCTGAAGTTCGCAGAAAGCAAATCCAATTAGTGTCGTGCGCTCCAGAGCCATCTCAAGTGACGTTTCGTGTCTTTCAGAAACGGGCATGCAGAAGAGTAGAAGCAGCCAGCACAGAGTGGGGCTGTGCCCCCGCGAAGCTCAGCACCCTGGTGTCCTGGAGCGGCGAGGGGCTGCCACGTGTGGGGGTAGGTTCCCGTTCCCACAAAACCAGCTGTGGCCCATTAAAGTATTTTAATAAAAAGTGTAAATAATCACTTCTGATGCATGTGTGGCTGTGATTTGTTAAATAGATCCCTCAGAACGGTGGAAGGAGCTCGGCCCAGCCTTGCCCGAGATGTATTGCGGGGGAGTCTGTAAGTGCATTAACCTCTTCTTGCTGTGACATAAAAGACAGACTTGTTCTTAAATATTAGATCCATAAAACAAAGTTAATAAAAACGGCAATTACATTTCTAAGGAATGAGGGATGTAAATAAAAAGGTGCAGATTGATTTAAGCTTTTCTTGGCATTCTGCTGGGGTGCAAACTGATTTGTTTCCAGCTTCAGATTGGAAATAGAAATGAAAATACACTTAAAATTTTTTCTTAATACAATGTTCAGGGAAGGGAACAGGCCACCGGATATGGTTAATAGAGATCATTTGAGGACATTTTGGAGAGAAGCCCTGACCTCAGTTAATTATCCAAATGGGAATGGACATTGTTTTTTCCTTTCCCCGGTTAAGCTTTCTTTGGTGTTCCCATAAACTTCACAGAAACCACAGATTTCGGAAGGAGAAATGCAGTGTTCACACCATTAATTCAAAGTAAAGGAGGTCTAAGATGGCCAGTGTCAGATTTTTAGTTTCCTGTATTGGGCAGAATATCATTAAGTATACACCAGCGTAATGATACCTTTGTTATTAATTTTGTACTTATTCTAAGAACAGGTTAATGTCTTTGATAACCTCTGTAATTCTTGTTTTTTTTAAATTTTAAATTTAGAATCTTAATATTGCAATTAAATAGAATTAACGTTTAACTGCTGCATAGAAATCAGTAGAGTGAGTGAGTGTGTGTGTGTGTGTGTGTGTGTGTGTGTATCTATCTCTGTATACGTATTTCTTAGATTGCCCTCTAAAGAGTTTAGAGAAACGTATTGCTGTGCTTCTGATAAGCAAAAGATTGAGTTGATCCATTGTAAGATTTTGAATGGGCATATCGCAGGCTACTGTGTTTTACAATCAGAGTCAATGATTTTGTTTTAATGAAGACCTAACACTCTGTCAGCTACTGTCCACGTGAACCTCTGATCATCTGAAGCACTGGAGAAATACGAAAGCAAAGCTTAGTGTCTGACTTGTTCGACGAAGGCGTGCTTTTCGTACTCTTCAGGAGAATTTCTGAGTGTTATGCTGCATTCTCTGGTGTAATCCTGAACAAAGGTGAAGTCAAAGATCTAGCAATTGGAACTTCCTGTATTTTAGGTTAATTCTGGTAACAGCCACACATGCCCAGGAATATAAATACATAATGTTTACCTTGAGAAATATGGCCCCATTATGAGTAAATTGTGTTAATGCTAGTGACTAACTGGTAACCTTCCTTGTTCTCATCCCATTTCCATGGAATGTTTTTTTCGAATCCCCCCATCTGTTGGGCAAACACTTGGAACGTAATATGGATTCTTAATGCTCTGAGACGTTGTGTTCTGGCATGAATGGCTTAAAGAAAAAAAGTACGGCTCAAGCAACTGATTGGATCATTTTAGCTAATATTCTGTTTGAACAACAGTTTCTGTTTGATTAGGATTTTTCCTTCCTTTGTAACTCCCCAAGCTTGCCTCTGTTCTGTTTCATAGGAAATGAATCTGTGAGCGGAGAACCTATATTGATATGTAAATACATCATTTTTTTCCTTAGTGCTCGATATTCTTTTCATCTAAATTTCAGAAACTGACTTTAAAAAATCAGTTTCCCTTTATCTGTGGTTATTCTCAATAAAATTTCACCCAGGCTTGGGTGATTTAATATTTACACCCACTGTTTCTAAAAGTCTTAGGTAAATAAAGATTGAAATGTGAATTTGAAAAGTCACACCTCTTGATATTTGAACAGACTATAGCTGCGTATATCTTCTTTTTCTAATAATATGGCTAGTTTCTCTCCTAAGCTTTTAAAATAATAAGACACTATTTTTGTATTCTGGAACATCAGAAGGTTCAGTGTTAAATAAAAAGCAAATAGTATTTTTAGAAATGCGAGATCCCAGGGAGAAGTGCTTAACAGTAAATCACCGATGGGCAGCAATTCCAAATTTCAGAAGACTTTATTAGACACACAGCTCCATTCACAAATGTGCACCCATGTGCATGAGCGTGCCCCGTCCTGTACCATTGTTCCTAGAGTGGACCCAGGGTGGTGATCTGGGGTCAAAGAGAAGCAAAGGTTGCATCGAGGGGTCTGTGGAGCCCTAAGGGGACACTTGCCTGTGAGTCTCAGTTTTATTTGGTGCTTCCCCCCATAACTTCCCTTGGTGTCCCCCCCCATAACCTCCTTTGGTGCTCCCCCCATCACCTCCCTTGGTGCTTCCCCCCATCGCCTCCCTTGGTGCTTCCCCGCCCCCCGGCACCTCCCTTGGTGCTCCCCCCATCACCTCCCTTGCACCTAGTTTTCTGTGTGCTTCTAACTCAGTAGGACCTCAGCGGACTGGCAGGTCCTGCTCTGAATCCTCACACGGCTGTCAGCTCAGTGCCTGAGCGCCTGCTGTCTTACTCCTTCTGAGCTTTTCCTCCTATTTAACATGAATCATTTCTCATGAATACCGGGTCTTGGCTTCTCAAGTACGCAGGGACTTTTTCAGTTGACCTTCGCCTCGTTTTCCAGGTTGGCATGTGGTCCCTTCCCCGTGTGGTCCGTGCTGGTGGCCTTTGCAGTGACCACTGCTTCGGCCTGCCATGAGGTCCCTGCCATGGCGTGCGCTGCTCCATAGAGGTACTGACAACTGCAGGGAGACCGTCCCCATCCTTGTAGTGGGACATGGTGCTCTGTCCTCCAGGGTGTTCGCCCTGCCCCTCTCTGCTGCCCCGTCTGGGGCTGCGAGCCCAGAAGCGCGCTGATGGCCGACGGTTGCCGTCCAGGGACCCCCTTTCCCTCACAGGAGGTTGCTTAGCTGGGCCCGGCCTCGACAGCACGCTTCCTTCCTCAGGTCACCTCAGCCTGCCTGGCCTGGGGTCCATGGCAGCTGAGGGGAGGGTGGAGACCACGCCGTCCTTCGCAGATTTTTTTTTTTTTAAGATTTTTATTTATTTATTTATTTGACAGAGACAGAGACAGCCAGCGAGAGAGGGAACACAAGCAGGGGGAGTGGGAGAGGAAGAAGCAGGCTCTTAGTGGAGGAGCCTGATGTGGGGCTCGAACCCAGAACACTGGGATCACGCCCTGAACCGAAGGCAGACGCTTAACCGCTGCGCTACTCAGGCGCCCCTGGCTTCTGGTTTCTGACCCTGGACGTTGGAGTATGGGGGAGGGTGGGCTGGGAGCCAGAGCATCTTTCCCTCTGTCCCCTCCCTCCATGATGCCAGCTCTGGCAGGGTTGTCCCCCATGGTCCCAGCTCCTGCAAGGTTGTCCCCCTGTGGTCCCAGCTCCTGCAGGGTGGCACGGACTCCTGGGTTCTGGGCCATGCAGCTGCCTCCCTTGGTCTTCCCCACCCGGGGGAGGCTGCGGCTGTCTGCGGGGGGGATATCTGGTTGCCTTGCCCTCACCCACGTGGCTTTTCTGTTCTTCCATCATTTGTTGCTTGAAGCCACCTTAAATTCCCTGTGTGAGGTACCTGGATTCCTCTCTGACTAGACCCTTTCGGGGTTAATTGCCTAATGAGTAGACAAGTCCTCCTGGGGGAAAAAAGAAAAAGATTGCTGTTTTAAACATGGGCCTCTGGGGGTCTTTGTTGCCCACCCTCAGCTCTCGGGGTCTCGTCCAACAAGCTCAGCGTTCGGGAGTGTGGGCAGAGCCTGCCCCAGCTCGGAGTCGCGTGGGCAGTGTGGCGAGCCTGGGCGCTAGACTGAAGGAGTCAGGCCCTTTCGTATTGCTCACCCCCCGGTGTGTTTGTTCTGTTATCTGGGGTTAACTGGGTTTTATTGCCCAGACTGATAGTGAATTGCCATATAAAGGCCAATGTGCACAGCATGATGTGTTGGTTTTATGGTCCCTGCCCCACCACAACACACACCAACAAGTTGATTTTGGATAGTGGCCGTCCATTAGTGTTGAGGCCGATACTCAGGGAGTAGTCTCAGGAAGCCTCTGTGCTACTCACTTTTTGACAGTGAAACGCACTGCCTGACCGCGGTGAGGAGGGCTGGGCGCAGAAATCGAGGGCGGGGCATCCGGGGCTTGGTCCATGCCTCCTGACTGGTGTCCCCGTGCTGGCTGGCGTCCCCGTAGGGACAGCGGGGGCAGCCCAAGTGTGCTTATTCT
>NW_028273822.1:0-29081 GCF_024610735.1 Ursus americanus | reverse complement strand
TAAATATCTACTTGATACAGACTAATTTTGTTTGTATATAAAAATATGTTCTTCTCCGGATATTTGTAATATTCTTTGTACTTGAATTATAGTTATTTGAGTAGACCCATTTTATTTTATGTTGATATGTAATAATTTTTCCTGAAACACTCTGATCCTTTTAAAATTCAGACTGAGTTCTTCATTTCATTATACACATTTTTTTTCAACATTTCTGCCTCATATTGTTGACTGCTGTAGCTTTAAAATGTTCTATGTTAAGCTGTTAGTTACACTAAGTATATCCTTTGAGTTGAAAACATTACCATCATTACCCACACATGATTGAAGAAATTTTTAAGGGAACTCCGAAATTCCTGAATGAATTAATTTTGATGTAGTGTCAATGTTTCATTCTTAATTTTCTTATCTGAAGAAAAATGAGGAAAAAAGTCAGATAAAATTTGTTAACCACAACCTATATCTTGACTAAAATTTTAAAAATCTGACCTCTTGCATTTGATCAATATGCCCTGGTTATTATTTTACGGGTTTTTTCTCTTTTTTCACTATCTTTTTTGATCACTCGTTTCCAAGTTAAACATTGCGAGCTTTAGTGTCTGCTGGCTCAGGTTGAATAACTCTTGCATCCTAACTTTCCCACTGATCAGAACTAAAAAAAGTGAACAAACTATCAAAACAAAACAAAACAAAACAAAACAAAAAACAGCCAATTACCAGAAGATGCTGAACAGTAAAGACTAGTACACGAATTGGGGAGACAAATCAAAACTAGTAAAAAATGACTGATATGGCAACAAAAAAATAAGAGGAAAGAGAAAAAATTCTTATTAGAGAAATAGAGACTACACAAATAAACCAAATGAAAATTACAGAGCTTAAAAATATAATACCTGAAACTAAATACTGTATGGGGTAGACTCAATAGCAGGATAGTGATGAGGAAAAAGAGAAAGCAAACTCCAAAAGAGATACATAAAAGTTATACAATCTGAAGAGCAGAGAAATAAGAAAAAAATTACATGATGAGAGCCTTGGAAACTGCCAGGAAAATATCAAAGTTCTAATATTTTTCTTACTGAACTTCTTGAAGGAGAGGAAAAAGACACAGGTATGGGAGAAGAAATCATGGCTGAAAGCTTCCTAAATTTATTTACAGATCAAAAATACACAGCAATCCCTAAAGAAGATAGACTCAAAGAAAACCACGTACAGATACATTGAATGCTAATGGAGAAAAAAAAGAGTTTTATACAGGGGCAATACCATTTAGATAACTCCATACTTTTCATGATGAAATGAGGAAAACAGAAGGTGGGCAATGCCTTTCAAGGGACAAGAGAAAAGAAGCTATTGACTCAAAACTCTGTGCAGGTGAAATACCTTTCGGGAATGAAGGCCAAGTTAGGCATTCTCAGATGATGAGACACTAAGAAAATCCATTGTAAGTGCTACTCTAAAGGAAATGCTGAAGAAGTTCTACAAAAATGTGAGACCAGAGGGAAAATTTAAACTTTAGAAATGATGAAAGAGTTTCAGAACTGCCAAATGTTTAGGTAGGAAGAATAGAAAATTATCTCTCCTTTATTCTTGAAAAATGTGTGATTATTGGGATGCCTAGGTGGATCAGTCAATTGAGGGTCTGACTCTTGGTTTCAGCTCAGGTCATGATCTCAGGGTCATGTGATTGAGCCCTGCATCAGTGTCAGCAGGGAGTATGCTTGAGATTCTCTCTGTCCCTATGCCCTTCCTCTTCCTGCTCTCTCTCTCTCAAACTAAATAAATATATCTTAAAAAAATAAAAATGTGTAATTATTGAAAGCAAAATAATAATATTTTGTAGGAAGTTGTTCAATATATGTAGTACAATAGATATGGCAATACATAAAATGCAGTGGGGGAAAGAGGGGTTTATATGGTTTTAAGTGTCCAATGTCTTACTTTAAGTGGTAAAACACTAACTCTGAATACTTTTGGAATTAGGTAGTCACTAAAAGTAATATAAACATATAGAGTAAAAAATAGAGATATTAAAATCAAATTCCAAAAAAAAAAAAAAATTCAGTATACTAAATGAAGGGAAGAAAGGGTGAAGGCAGAGAAAAAAATGGAAAAAAAATTAAAAAATGAAAGAAATAAAGGAACAGGTAAAACCTACATGAATCATTTCAATAATTATATTTAATGTAAATAGTTTAGATATATTGACTAAAAGATTCAAACTGGATAAAAAAAACACAAAACCCAAGTATATTCTGCCTAATAGAAATTCATCTTAAATATATTAAATAAGATGGTTTAAGTGAACCGCGTACCAGGCAAACATGAATCTAAATGAAGTTAGAATGTCTCTATTAATATCAGACAAAGAAGAATAAGGAGTATTTCCAGCAATAAGTTTTGACTCCCGCAAAACTTAATAGCCTACTGTTGACCAGAAGGCTTCAAATAACAGTCAATTAATATGTATTTTGTATGTTATATATATTATGTACTGTATTCTACCAATAAAGTAAGCTAAAGAAAATTTTATGAAGAAAATCATAAGGAAGACAAAATACATTTCCAGTACCATACAGTAAAAAATCTGTGTATAAGTGGACTTATGCAGTTCAAAGTCAGGTTGTTCAAGGGTCAACTATATATTAAAAATAAATAAGTAAATATTAATGAACTACTGTTGTTTCCTTATGCATTAGTTGTTTTGGCCCTTTTACAACTTCTGAATATCCTTCCAATGTCTGATAAAAATAGCTTTTAAAAATAATAAAAGTCTGAATTTGACATGAGCAAATTATTTTGCACTCAGTGCTTCATTTCTTATATAAGAAAATGAGAAATGCAGGAGAAAGAGGCCATGGTGAATGGGCTAGCAGGTAGTACTCTGCACCTCTCCTGGAGGTTTCATTCATATATTCTGTGCACTAAATAGCTATTCCTGTTCCTTCCTTGTCCTACCATCAGAATGGACATTGAAGGGAGGTTGAATTTAAATTGTTTAAATCTGGGGCGCCTCGGAGGCTCAGTCAGTTAAGAACCTGCCTTCGGCTCAGATCATGATCCCAGGGTCCTGGGATCTAGCCCCATGTCGGACTCCCTGCTCAGCAGGAATCTGCTTCTCCCTCTGCCCCTACCCATGCTCAAGTGCTCTCTTTCTCTCTCTCAAGTAAAAATAAATAAATAGATAAATAAATAAATAAATAAATAAATAAATAAATAAATGTCAATCTTTAAAAAAAATTCTTTAAATCTAGTTTCAGAAATGATCCAGACTATATAAACTTGAAGTCACTTATTCAATTCTTATATTTTCTATTTGTAAAAGAAAGTGTTTGTTAATCTTTCTAGCCTTAAAATTCCAAAATACTAGCTTTACCTTTTAATTTTGTACCCCTATACCTATGCTTTAAAGTAATTTCTGAGTTTCTAATTGTCTTATTCAAAATAGGTCTCTCTAGTTATAAGAATCTTATAGCCAGATAATAACGGCATTCAGTGCAGTTCCCTTTTACCTACAATATATACTCAAAGTCAGTTCTGATGACATCCAGAAACCAGAGGGCCCTTTTTTTTAAAAAAAAAAGATTTTACTTATTTATTTGACAGAGAGAGAGACAGCCAGCGAGAGAGGGAACACAAGCAGGGGGAGCGGGAGAGGAAGAAGCAGGCTCCCAGCAGAGGAGCCTGATGCGGGGCTTGATCCCAGGACTCTGGGATCACGCCCTGAGCAGAAGGCAGATGCTTAACGACTGAGCCACCCAGGCGCCCCAAGAGGGCCCTATTTCAATAGTCATATGTATTCTCAGAGACCTTTCCATCTTCCAAGAGTTCAATTCTAGGTATATGTGTTTTTGCTTTAACATATAAATGTGTATTTATTTATGTGCAGATAATTCAAACAGAACTCTGGCTGCGTAACAATAAAAATGTCTGGAAAATTTAATATTTGCTCAACAATGGAGTCATGCTTTTATGCTAAACACAGGCATATGAAAAATGCTTGTAAAATTAAGTCAATTTATAGCTAATGTCAACTGAAATAGTTCCTCAAGTATATCACCAAGGATGAGATATTTCATATTCCAACCTGGTATACCAATAGGATATAAATGTAAGAAATATAAGAAGGTCAAAACTGCCTGCATTGATATTTGATATGTATTTAATGTCTTTTCACAAAGATGGGTATTTAATCTTTAACTTTCAAATTACTCTTCAAAGAACTTGAGTCCAAATTGTTAGACTGATATGTCATATATTTTTTTAAAGATTTTATTTATTTGAGAGAGAGGGAGAGAGCATGAGTGGGAGAAGGGGGAGAGCTAGAGGGAGAAGTAGACTCCCCGCTGGGCAGGGAGCTGGAAGCAAGGCTGGATCCTAGGACTCCGAGATCATAACCTGAGCTGAAGGCAGGCGCTTAACCAGGTGAGCCACCCAGGTGCCCCTAGACTGATAGGTCATATTTTAATACAAAATGATTTGAATGATAACATTTTTTTTGATAGGAAACATAATACAGTGTGACTGGTCAATTCTGCTTTAGCCAAATGTAGAACATACAGAATACATTAAGTATTTTAAGTTATATAGCTGTAATTCAAAATAATTTAAGTTATCTGGATCTAAGTTTGTCCAGTCTTTCAAATAAAGCACTCCTGATATGATCACTAATTCACACATATTTTTCTGTTTAATATATTTTGGGTGAGGATAATTTTTAATTAGTTTTTTTTTTGATACATGATTATACATCCAGTGAAAAATTATCATACATATTTAATCTATTTCCTATTTATTTGTACTCATGTAGATTTTTCCTTGGGCTACTAAAGGAAGAATGAAGGATGGTTTTCCTCTGTCTCTATTCATATGTCTTTCTTTAATCTATAAAAAGTAAATTGTCATTCTTTCTTGACAATTAATAGGAGGACACATGGTCCATTCTGATGCCCTTTGTTGGTGAAGATTATTGTATTACATGTTGCTGAATTCATGGGGCTTTTCTGGAGATATCTGTCTCAGTGGCATGAGGCAGTGTGTGATCCCAGTGCAGATGACAAGGTTAGTGTCTGAGCTGTATGCTAAAATCTCCCTTCTGCATTACTCCTGATCAGGACAAGGAGGAGAATTTCATTTTGACCTCAGGTCCAAAGCAGATCCAAATATCCAAATCTTCCAACAATAAAATTGATATTTCATTCCCTAAATGACATCTTTTTAGAGTACTCCACTGTTTCAAGACCTTGGAAGTGAAGTCAGCCTTTGGACTTCCAGATCTATACTTTCCTCCTGGTAACTCATGAGCCCCCTCTCTGGTATATGCTCTAGGAGAAAACTGGGAGAGCAGAAAGGGTATAACCTTCTAATGCACCAAAACACTGGTAGTTTTAGGGTGTCTGGGTGACTCAGTCGTTAAGCATCTGCCTTCGGCTCAGGGCGTGATCCCAGAGTCCTGGGATCGAGCCCCACATGGGGCTCCCTGCTCTGCTGGGAGCCTGCTTCTTCCTCTCCCACTCCCCTTGCTTGTGCTCCCTCTCTGGCTGGCTGTCTCTCTCTCTGTCAAATAAATAAATAAAATCTTTAAAAAATAAAGTAAAATAAAATGAACACTGGTAGTTTAAGAATTAAAGCATTTCTCTTAAATTTTGGTTTGGTTACAAATTCACCCCTTCAACATTTTACTTTTTAAAAAATATTTATGTATTTATGTATTTGAGAGAGAGAGAGGGAGAGAGACAGCACAAGTGGGGGGAGGGGCAGAGGGAGAAGTAGACACCCTGCTGAGTGTGGAGCCCAAAGTGGGTCTCTATCCAGGACCCTGACATCACCTGAGCTGAAGTCAGATGCTTAACCAAATGAGCCACCCAAGCGCCCCACCCTCTTTAACATTTTCAAGATTTGAAAACCTAATGTACCATGCTACCTCTTGTAGTTTCTATCAAACCAAAATTTGGGCAAGGACCAGGCTCATTAGCATTTTAGTGGAAGCAGATCATTCAGCTCTTGTAATAACTTCTGCAATGTCTTCACTATTATCATTGTATTTGGTTGATAAAATATTGTTATCAAAACTGTTACTTTATTTTTCTTATTGTCATTGATGTAAAATTCTTGTTATCCTACGAATTCAACACCACTACTTTCAAATGACAAAAAATACATTTTCTTTTAATGTGTCCAAACTATATTCATTTTTCAACAACAAAATGTATTTGAAAATTCTATGATATAGAATTACATTTGGGGGATAGTAGGGCCTAGATCTTGCTTTGGTCTTATGTTCTAAGCTGTATCCACCTTAGACAAATAAGTGCCTTCATGGTCAAACCCTATATTCTAGTGATTTCTATTTTAAGATGAAGAACATGCAAAATCATAATAAAAAGTTATATTATTTCCTTTACTTACTTCTCCCTTTCAGAGACTTCTCGGGGTTGAAGAGTGTGTTTGCCAAGGTAAATTTCTATTGCTCCTAAGCTTCGTAGCTAAAATGTCATCTTAATTCAGATAGATTGAGAAAGATACTTTCTCAATTTAGATATTGAACTGAGAAAGTATCTAATCTCAATTCTTCTGCTCAGTGAGTCAAAAGAAATGTTCAGAATCACAGCTTTTAAAAATCTAATTCTGAACACTAAAAATGAATTGATTGATGAATATACTATGATAAAAATAGAAGCAATAATACTATGATTTCAGAGCACAGTTTAGGGCATTAATGATATCATGAAAAGATAAAAAGGTATGGTAACATATGAACTCAACTTTGAGTATTAATAACAGTTCAGTAAGTAAAACTTGTAAAAGCTTAATAGTTGGAAGGACATCAAGTATTTAATTATTGGTAGAAGTTATAGTTTTTAGCTTAATTTCCAGGGGCTAAAAACACCAAAAAGATAAACAATTTAAGGGAAGTTAATGACTACGAAATAGGTGTATATATATGTATATAAATATCTTAAAAGTATATAAGTATACATATATATGTATCTTAAAAGTAATAATATCTCCTTTACTATACAAGATATATTCTTACTTTTCATGATACTTTTTTGGAAAAATAGAAACAGAGACTGATAATCATTACTAAATTTTTTAAACAATGATAACCATGATAACATCTTCCGTGATCTTAATATGTGTCAGATCGTCTATAATATCATGCATGATTTCTTGGTGTCCTACAAAGGCCCCTTTTGGTAATAGTTCACTTTGTGTCAACTTGGCTGGACCATGAGGTACACAAGATGTTCGATCAAACATTATTCTGGGTGTTCCAATTAGGATGCTGTGGATGAAATAGACATTTAAATCTGTGAACACAGAAAAGCGGACTGCCCTCCATAATGTGAATGGACCTCATCTAATCAGAAGAACCTGAATAGAACAAGAAGACCAACTTCCCCCGAACAAGAGATAACTCTCCAGAGATGGCCTTCAGACATCATCTATAAGATTGGCTCTCCTGGGTTTCCAGCTTGCTGGCCCACCTTGCAGATTTTTAACTTGCCAACTTCCATAATTGCCATGAGCCAGTTCCTTAAAATAACGCTCTCTCCATCTCTCTCTCTCTCTCTCTCTCTCTCTCTCTCTATATATATATATATATGCATATATATATATGCAAGTTAATTTGAAACAAGAGACTATAATCTAGGTTCTACTAGGGTTAGATTCAATGGGAACCAGTATAAAGTTTGATAGTAGTAAAAATCAATAGCATTAAATAAAAGATGGAACCAGTGCGCTTAATAAAAAAACTTAAAATTTTTTTCTACAAGTCCTATGCAAGCCTATATAAAATTATGAGTTTGCCTGCTCAGTGGGGAGCCTGCTTCCCTCTCTCTGTCCCTCCCCCTGCCCCACTCATGCTCTCTCTCTTGCTCTTTCTCAAATAAATAAAATCTTAAACAAAGCAAAACAAAACAAACAAAAAAAACCACACACCAGCATCTTTCACAGATCTAGAACAAACAATCCTAAAATTTGTATGGAACCACAAAAGTTTCCAAATAGCCAAAGCAATCTTGAAAAAGAAAAGCAAAGTTGGAGGGATCACAATTCTAGACTTCAAACTATATTGCAAAGCTATACTCATCAAAACTGTATGGTACTGGCACAAAAACAGAAACCTAGATCAATGGAACAGAATAGAAAACCTAGAAATGAGCCCACAACTATATGGTCAACTAATCTTTGACAAAGTAGGAAAGAATATTCAATGGAAAAAAGACAGTCATTCAACGAATGGTTTTGGGAAAACTGGACAGCAACACGGAAAAGAATGAAACTGGGCCGCTTTCTTACACTATGTGCAAAAATAAAGATGAAAGACCTAAATGAAAGACAGAAAACAATCAAAAGCCTAGAGGAGAACACAGGCAATAATCTCTTTAACGTCAGCTGTAGCAACTTCTCACTAGATATGACTCCTAAGGCAAGGGAAACAAAAGCAAAAATAAACTACTGGGACTACATCAAGATAAAAAGCTTCTGCACAGAGAAGGAAACAATCAACAAAACTAAAACGCAACCTTCAGATAGGAGAAGATATTTGCAAATGACATGTCTGATAAAGGATTAGTATCCAAAATCTATAAAGAACTGATCAAACTCAACCCAAAAAATAATTAATTGTTAAAAAATGGGCAGAAAACAAAATACATATTTTTCCAAAGAAGATATACAGATGGCCAACAAATACATGAAAAGATACTCAACATCACTCATCATCAGGGAATTACAAATCAAAATTACAATGAGATATCACCTCACACCTGTCAGAATGGCTAATACTAACACAAGAAACAACAGGTGTTGGGGAACATGTGAAGAAAGGGGAACTAACTCTCTTATACTGTTGGCAGGAATGCAAACTGGTGCAGTCACTGTGGAAAACAGTGTGGAAGTTCCTCAGAAAGTTAAAAATAGAACTATCCTATAGCCTAGCAATTGTACTACTAGCTAGGTATTTACCCAAATGATAAAAAAATACAGATTTGAAAGGGAACATGCACCCCGATGTTTATAGAAGCATATATCCATTCATTAGTCGATGGACATTTGGGCTCTTTCTATAATTTCGCTATTGTTGATAATGCTGCCATTTACATATATATAATATATATATGATACATATGTATTATATATATATATCATATATATATATAAAATAAAATAGAATGAAATCTTGGGATTTGCAAAGACATGGATGAAGCTAGAGAGTATTATGCCAACCAAAATAAATCAGTCACAGAAAGACAAATACATATGATTTCACTCATATGTGCAATTTAAGAAACAAAACATGAACATATTAAAAAAAAAGAGAGAGAGAGAGAGAGGTAAACCAAGAAATAGACTCTTAACTATAGAGAACAAACTGAGAGTTACTGGAGGGGAGGAGAGTGGGCAGGGAATGGGCTAGATGGGGGATGAGGATTAAGGACGGCACTTATGATGAGCACTGTGTGTGGCATATAAGTAATGAATCACTAAATTCTATACCTGAAACTAATATTACACTGTATGTTAACCAACTGGAATTTAAATAAAAACTTGAAAAAAAACTGTCAAAAAGCTAAATGATAATTTTTATCAACAGAAAACCTTAGAGAGGGGAAAACTGCTTACTGATGGTATAAGCACTGGCTATGTAATTGAGGACATGGAGAAGAGTTTGGTTGGGAGGGGCCATATTTGAGCTAATAGGTTTGTTTCCACGTCTTTCTTTAAAATGATTAAGACCTTTCCTTCCCTCCTTTCACTGTTCTGTACCTAATTAACTTCTTTAAATGCATCATCCCCCGAAAAACTTCCCTAACTCAACCTCTGTGTTTTAATGTGTATGTTATCCATTCTTCTATTGTAACTTGAGCATTTTGTTTCACAGTACTAACATTATATTGTAATTATCCTTTTACAAGTTATTTCTCCTTATAGCTCATTGAGGTCAAGTACAATAAAACTAAACTAAACTTATTTCATAGTTGCTTAAAGGAAAAAAAGAAAGAAAAAAGAAAAACATTTATATAATGTTAAAGGAGGAGGCAAGATCAAAGGGCAAATGCCCAGGAGGTAACAGACATACGAGATAATTTTTTAAATTTTAGGCTGTTAAAAAAACATATTTCTGAGTACAAAATATGGTACACATTTATAATTCCTTTTCCAGATTGACAAACTAGTAGACTATGTTGCTATGGATTCAAACAACAGTTAACATTTTATGTGCATTTTATTTTAAGGATTCAGTTTAAAATATGTTCGATTTCCTCCCCAAATTTTCCAGCATTACATGTCATTTTAACTTTTGCACAGAGTAATAACATTCAATCTAATATAACTCAGCGTGGCTACTTAAAAAATATCACTGTACTTGAAAACAATACATTTGCTAAAATAATAGAGCGAAAAGGCCACGAGACTGAGGTTTGGATGCTTTGGTGGCCTATGCAAGTAAACAGAAACTTAAGCCAGAGTCAATGCACTCAAATCTGAGAAAATTTAAGAACACCTAATCACAAACAGGTAACCAGGCTTCCACAAAGAAAGAAAACGATTAAGCTACAGCCAATCTAATCTAATTGCTTTGCTTTGCTTTCTGCCTTCTTTGTAAAAAGCCTTTCTCCTGCTCCAGTCAGTGGAGTGCCCCTATTTTCAGTTTGTCAGATGCCTGACTGGAATCAATGTTTGCTCAAATGAACTCTTCAAAATATTAATGTACCTCAGTTTCTCTTTTAAAAGTTCTGATTTCAGAAGCGAGGTTGGAAGGGAGTAATGAGCAGTGGAGTGAAGGAATGTGCCCAGTCGCTCAGGTTCGCGGATTTCTCGCTGCCCCAGAAAACGGGGTGGGGGTGGGGGTGGGGGTGGGGGGTGGGGTGGGGTGGGGGATGAGTCCCTCTCAGACCTGAGCCCCACTGTTTCTCATTAGGAACTTGGATTATTTGAGCATTTCTTTTTCGGTGCTGGATATGGAGCTGCACTGGTTCTGTTCTAAACCGGATGGGGTCCAATGTGAGGTCTGCAGAGAGCAAAACGGAGGCTCTCCTGTCCCGCAGGAGCCCGTGTCAAGCAATGACCCAGCAGTTAAAGGTGCGGCAACTATGACATATCGCGGGGTGCAGCGTCAGCTGACACCTCAGAACTGATAACAAGCAGGAGCAGAGGAGGTCTGCAGAGCCCCAGGGCCGATTAAATCCCTTTAAAAGGGGAGGATTTTGGCAATGAACTGTCAGCCTCCTCAGACAGACCCCTGTGTCTGACCACTTAAAAAGACAGCTGCCAGGGAAGGCTCTGCTTATGGATCTCGAATAGAACCGAAATCCTTCCCCGCTCCGACAAAATAAGCAGTAAGTGCCGAGAGCTGACCCGAACCAGATTGAGGCCTTATCTCAACTGGGCACCCACAGGCTGACTTTGGGTTTGGTTCGGTAACTTCCTACACCTTTCTGCCGTCTTGTTTGTTGTGCGATGTGTCTTCTGTCCTGCTCCGTGTGCTGTGTAAGAAGCCAACTTCAATCACATGGTGAAACGTCACTGAGTTTGGAATCCTGAACCTGCTTTATAATGGTGATTAACTTGGCTTTATGATTGAATAAAAATGATACTGTGGAAAAGGCACAAGTCATGTGTGCGCCTTCCTAGCGTGCTCATGACAAGGCCTCAGGTAAGTAAATCTGCTTTTACAAGAACAAAAAGGCAGATGGGTTCCTCTTGAGTCCAAAGGGTCTGGGACTCTTCCCTGGCTCACTATATGTATAAACATTATAGGCACAAAGCTATGTTTTTCTGAACAAGCGATTAACCTTATCAAAGATAATCTTGAATTATAGTGGTCACCGCAGGAAACTTTTAACCTTGTTTATCCATTTATGAGGAGCCCTAGAGAAAAAGAGGTCCTAAATCTCCCCAAACTTAATGAAACACATTTTGTATTGGTATGCAGAAGTTTCTAAGAGACTAAATTAATTAAAAATTTCCTCTTTAAAACATTCCTTCCAAAAGCCAAATTTAAAAATCTTAAGTCTTTTCACAAATATTAATAAAAAGCTTTAGCCATCTAAGTGGGTAATCTGAGCTAATTCCAACTGTCAGAAACACAATTTCTGAATCCAAGTATTCTTTTATAAAGTAGTAAGCTTGGTATTATCTTGTATATACTTGACTCATGGTTAAAAACTTTAAAGATCTGTCTGTAGATTTAAGTATGTCTAGGTGTTATTGTTTTACCTCTGGATTGTATTTCCAATGTTAATTTGTAAGAGAGCTATTTTTAATTGTCTTAAAGAAAAGTAAGCACTAATATAAAATTAAGTGTTCTCTCAAAAATACAGAAACTAACCTTAATGTTTCCTAAGTTCATGTGATCTTGGATGATCTTTGGTAAATAAAAGCTATTTCAAGTTTGTTGGCTTAATTAAAACAGGCATGTCTTTAGAGTTATTGACGTTAAAAATAATATAAAGGTATACAACTTTCATTCTACGTAGGTTTACTAGTCAAATAAGCTCATATTATCTCTGTTATGAAATTTATCAGCAAGAAAAATAACAATATGATTGCTAAATGTCTTGTGACGTTTTCCTGAGGTATCTATACATAATAATTAAGAATGAGTAAATCAAATAGATCCAAAATTGGTAACTTGAAGGCTTAAAGTTACACTGTTAAATGTTGTATATTCATTGAAATCTAGGTTATTCTCAAGGTAAAATATTAAAGCTACTAAATTGAGCTTTATCTACTCTTAGCTTATTACAGAGGTACTAAAGAAGTTTGGATCTGTTAATAAACATGTCTTGTGACACACTGAAAAAATTAATATGAGGAAGAACATACATCCAGAAAATATGAAATGAATTTTTTTGCCAATCTATAGGATATTGGTGTTAACAGTCCACACTTACTTACCTCTTAGTTTTCATTAGAAATTAAGTTTTCTAAAGATTAAGACTTCTATTCAATATTTATAATTAAAACTAAGAAAAATAATAAGGGAGACAGTTCTGTATACAAGGAAAGTAGGATGCATTTTTTGATGAGAAAAGGTATAAGGTATGGAGACACATTTTTTTTTTAAGGGAAAATAAAGTAATTTTGTCTTACAGGAGAATAACTATTTTCAGAATGGAAAAGACTGAATAAAGGACAAAAACTAAATGGGTGTAGGAAGTTGGGAGAGAGAAAAAGAAAGAGAGAGAGAGGGTTAGAGAAGAGGCTAATGAATCTTATCTGGTCAAGCTCGCTAAAATTGGATGAATTTATTGTATGAGTTTTAAAAATAAGCTTTAATATCAATATTGTGCCTACCTAAAACTAAATTTTAATTTTATTTCATATGTTAAAAGGATAAATTTTCTTGGACTATTGGTCTGTTCTTAGTAAGATTCTAAAAGGTTTGTCTTTAACTTTTGTGTGATCTATCTGAAAAGCAAAGGTTTTCTGTCTTACTCAAATAATTTCCTGTGCTTCATGTTGTCTTTATTAGGCGTTTAATTACCTGGGAGACATATGTTTTCTCTATTAGATGAGCAGAAGGTTTTTTCAGTTTTCGTTTTGTTTTGTTTTGTTTTGTTTGGGTTTTTTTACAACTATATAACTCTCTGTGTTTGCCTTTTAAGTCTCTAATTGTCACTTGGTCAAACTAAGTATTGTGTAACAGTGATATTGATCCTATTTTATCCATTGTTTTAAACTTTTTGATGTTGTTGACAAACTTCCCAAATCAATATTCTAACGATGAAATCTTTCTGTCCTCAAAATAACTTTGAGATTTTCCAGGGGATCCCTGAAAAAAAATCTCAAAATATGTGTGCTCTTTCCTTATAAAAGAAGAGATGATGTAGTATAATTAAGTTTATTTGATAAGCTAAATTTTGTGAGAAGCATTGCCAAATTAAAAAACAAACCAAAAGTAATGCTAAATATTATTTAGGTTTAATTGTATGGATACATGTTATTAATATAAGTGTTCCAGAAATTGTATGAAATTCCTAGATATCTGATATGTCCTAGTATGATTTTACTAGTCATTACAGTTGTTATTCTAAACAATTGCATGCCACAAAAATAATGAGGCTGCTCTGTCAACTGCATTATAATGAACTCTCATCAAATCTTTAACCATAGCCACTTTAACGTATTTTGTCATTTACAGACAGTTTCTGTTTTACGCTGATGTCTTTGCAGAAGTGTTTCATCTTCAAAGAGATTCACAGAAAGGACTGAGAAAGATTCCTGGATCATACCACTGAAATGGGCAAGTTTCTAATAAGAAACTGATGGATTCATAAAACTGCTAAGCCAAGACCAAGCAAAACAAAAATTAATTACATGGGACTGGATAAACTAAAGATGATTATAGTTTCAATGACTCTGGTGGAAACATTTTTAGTTCTTCAATGTATTGTTTTTCAGATTTAAAGAACTATTTTCTTTTTTTAAAGATTTTATTCATTTATTTATTTGAGAGAGAGGGAGAGAGCCAGCGAGCAAGCTGGGTGAGGAGCAGAGGGAGAGAGACAAGCAGACTCTGTGCCGAGCACAGAGCCTGATATGGGGCTCGATCTCTGGACCCTGGGATCACAACCTGAGCCAAAGGCAGACACTTAACTGACTGAGCCACCCAGGTGCCTCAATAGCTATTTTCTTTAACCTTGTGCCTTTTGCTTGTGGGCCACTCAGAAAGATCACCAGAACACTGGATGACATTTATACTATAAGAGATGCTTCCAGTCCAACATCTAGAAACCCACTATCTGGGAATCTCAACTGGCTGCCCTCTGGACTCAAAAAATGATTTATAGTCTGCTCCACCCTTTATTTTTCTTCTGTTTTCATAGAAATACCTCTTGTTAAATACCTGATTGCACCCACCATATGCTTCTAACTTTGGGAGCCTGCTTGCAACACCATTTCCTAAAACTAAGACAACTGTTTAACTGAATTGACCTATTTTTAGGACTAAGAGACTGGTTCATTGAGATGGAGCAATCTATCAACTAAACTTCTGGACTGTGAAACTTGGGGAAGTTTCAAAAGCAGGGAATGAAGGGTAGCAGAATATGTTATCTAAAAATATGCCTCTTTATCATCGATTTATTTATTTAGATAATAGTATTGCATTAGATTACTTGTTGGCTAAATAAGAAGTCTGTACCCTAGAAAATGCCTCTTACTGTAGCATCTACACTCCTCTTATTACAGAAACTCAAACACAAGAATTTAAGAAACCATTTGCTAAATGAGGTTGATGGCTCTTCGGGTACATTCTTTGATTTATTTTTACTAAGCGTTTTTTATTTTGCTTTTTTTTTTGTTTGTTTGTTTGTTTTGTGGGCTCTTGCTAAGGAGCATACTTTAGTCTCTTGGCATTTCCCTCCTAATAGTCACGGCTATAGTCTCTCTGGCGGCCCTGTGTTCTCTCAATAGTGTTAGATATATGTTTATAGCCGTCAGCAGTGAATTTTTTGTCATGTTAGTAGGATTATTCCTGAGGACGTATCAGCTGTTCTTACTGAGGTTGGAGCAACGGAAACAAGATGAACGATGAGATGAACAGCAAAAACCATTCTTCCACAGACATGACATGATAAACTATACATTTCACAATTAGACAAAAACAACTTAACCCTGATGGTCTACCAAATATGTGCTCAATATCACATGTACGAGAGGTGACCAAAAGAGGGGAATTGCTAAACTAATTAAACAAGAAGCCCATTAGATTAGGGTGGCTCTAGTGCCTTGGTGACCTATGCAAGCAAACCAAAATGTAAGCCAGAGTCAATGCACCAAATCCATGTACACAAAACTTAAGAACAACTGATTATAAACAGTCAGTTAGGCTTTCCCAATGAGACAACTGCTTAAGCTACAGCAATTAAAACATTCCTTTACTTTACTTTCATGTCTTCTCTATAAAGCCTTTCTTTAGCACCTGTCAGTAGAGTGTTTCTAACCATTTTTGTTTTGTGCTGCTGAATTTGAACCGATGGTTACTCAAATAAACCCTTCTAAATTTTAGTGTACCTCAGTTTATCTCTGAGCACACTAAAAAATAAAAGTTATTTTTACTATAAAGAAATGTGCCTTGATATAGTACAATGTGTATTTAGGTAGACAAATGTTAAATGCATGCTTTGTTGTCTTTTTGCTCATGGTGGGAATTTTCTTCCTTGTGAAGTGTCCCAAAAGACATTATCTTGGTTTCTCAGAATAGAAAATAACAGTTGGCTAATGTGTGTAACAGAACAATTTTATCCATGTGGTATAAAAGAACCAGTCTTTTTAGTATGTAGATGTCACAAATTGCTGGGGGAAACTCAGCAATCTTCATACTTTCTACTTTTTTCTAATCTATTAAAATTCTTCCAGATTTCCTATTGCAACTACAGCTGTGAGCCTGTGATTATCACTAAACCAAAATGTAAATAGACTTTACAATTGAAAATATACATGGAGAATAAGTAAAGATTCATTCCCACCTTGCCCACAACAGTACACAGACATAATAGTTTCATCTGATTCTACTAAGGCTAATGGGAAATGCCTAAATGTCAAGCTAATTTCTATCAATATGTACTAAACAAGTGCTTTTAGAATTAGGATTAGAGTTGCTACTAAAGAAAAAAATATTTATTGAAATCTTGATATATTTTTAAAATATTTTGATTAATGAGCATTCTTAAATCATATACAAATAACACCTCTATTTAAATGTTAATATCTAACCTGGAGCTTACTTTTATACATTACTTTTTATAAATATTGACAAGATTTGAAATAAAATGTGGTCATGTATTTTGATAATGTTCAGCAGACTTTCTGATATATTGAATATTAATCATAATAATTATTAATGTGTTTTAAATTAACATAATAGAAGAGGAACTCAATTTAAGTACAATCTAGACCATTAAGCTTAGAAATTTTGTTTTCGTATGATTTCTACCTCATTTCCCACATTGTAGCCAGAAATATAATTTAAAGAAAAAGTCAATTTTAATAAGAACATAATTTTATGAATTTTGAAGCCATACTTTTAAAATACAGATTAAATATACAAACCATAGTAATTAAATGAATTCAGTTGGAGTTCTGTCACTAAGCCCATATAATACCACCTAATATTTGAGTGGTGCTTTATAATTTAAAATAATTTTTTCAGACTTTATTTTCCCAAGAAATACATGAGGAAACTGGCCAAACATTATTAATCTCATTTTACAGAATAAGGCTAAATTAAAATTAGTTAAGTCATAAATGGCACACATAAAACTATAGCCCTTTTTTTCTTTTAAATGCCAATTTAATGTTTATTCCATGATACCTCACTACTTCTGGAAGATAATATTTTCAATGATAAATTTTGTAATTGTCCTATAATAGAGTCATAGAGTCATAGTGCTTTTGATGACTAGTGGTGTTATATTTTAAAATATATCATTTGAAGAAATGCATAAAAGTATTTAGATATTCCAGTTCTCCCAAGATTACTATGCTTCTGCTTATTTATTTTAAGAAGCTTTGTGAAAACGTAAATGAAACTATGAACAGGTTGAGGTGGAACACATTTTTATGTGATAAAAATTGAAAGCTCACATTATATTTAGAGAAGTGGTATTTAATGCAATATTTCCATAGCTATCATAAAATATATTACTTAATTTTAAGCTAATACAAAAATTATATAGGTCACCTTTATTTAGGAAAGGTGATTTTGAAGACTGATCTTCCAAAGTGTTTGGATGTACAAATAACTTTTCCATAAGTAATTTTGTTTGTGGATCTCAGAATTTATAATGATGTTATGTGTGCTAATTTAATATCCTTTGAAGTTGACAAATTGCATTATGTTTCTGCTAAGACAATTACTTTACATTTCACATCCAGAATCTACCCAAAGACTTGATACTTATTACTAATAAAGACATCATCAAAATTTGATTGGTAGTTTTAGTAGAAAAGTATTACTGTCTTTTACACTTTTGATAAAACAGAAAGACTTCCAAATATGTAATGCCATCATGTCTGAAAAAACTGGGAAGAAAGATTGGGACACCTGGCAAGTTATCTAGTTCATTTAACTATTTCACTTAATTGCTTACAATATACACGGTTATCAACAGATCTCAAACAGTTAGCAGTGAAAATAAAGCAAATGATTGACTTTTTATTATAAAATGTGGATTTTAATCATTGGTTTGTGTAATCTATGTTTGAACTAAAAGTAAAATATAACCACAGAATATTTTGAAAGTACTAAAAAGTTAAAGAAAATTAAAATATCGTTTTCGTTTCTAAAATTAGACAAATGGTAACAAATGTAATTTAATAAGATGACATTTACAATGCACAATGAGAAAGGAATACAAATATTTATGAACCAAAGAGCACAGCCTTTAACTCATAATGCCTGCATAACAAAGAAAGAGATAAAGGAGTTAATAGAATCATCAGAAATTGGAATCTTTATCTTTTGTCCACCTATGCCAAATTAAGTAAAACTAAGTAAGTATGGAGAATATAAGAAAATTAATTTGATCTAACAGATATAAATGGATTCTCTAATTGGAAAAGAGGTTAAAAGTGGAAAATTGTGTTTGACTATGAAAACAGCCTCAAGCTCTAAATTTTTTTATAATATTAATGATAAAACATCAATAAATTGGAGGACTAATTGTGCAACTTTGTGATTCCATTTACACAGATAAAACAGGTAAAAACAAGTAAATCTAATTCACATTGTCAAAAATCAGGATATGTTTATCATTAGGGGGAAGCACTGTTGGAAGGGGACAAATGGGATGCTTCCAGAGATCCAATAATTTTCTGAGTCCTCATCAGAGGAGCCACTACATGCACATGTTAACTATGTGATAATTTATCATAGTCATTGCAATCACTATTGTGTCCCTGTCTATATCTATGATATATTTCCATAAAATGCTACTAACATACACAATCAGGCAATCTCACTCATAAATAAGACTGCAAATTTTTAAGTCACACCTTGGTAAGTAAAACTCTACAGTACTGTCAAAAAATGATATGTGAATAATAGTTCAATATGATACAAATGATTAATAAAATTCATCATATTTATGGGTCAAGACAATAATTATGGGATCATCTCAAATATATTAAAAAATTTGTTTCATTTGATCAACTGTTCCTATTTGAGGAAAATCTCTCCCTCTCTCTCTACATATATATATGGGCACCTGGGTGGTTCAGTCAGTTAGTTTCCTGACTCTTGATCTCAGCTCAGGTCTTGATCTCAGGGTCGTGAATTCACGCCCCATACAGGGCTCCACACTGGGTTTGGAGGTTATTAAAAAAAAAAAAAAAAGGTGAGAGTTAAGATGGTGGAGGAATAGGGGACCCCTTTTTCAGCCGGTCCCCTGAATTGAGTTGGATAGGTGCCAGACCAGCCTGAACATCCACAGAATCAGCCTGAGACGCAGGACGATACATCTGAATCTCTACAAATGAACATCTCCAGTGCTGAGTATTGAGGTACCAAGAGGGGAGCCGTGAAACCGCACACAGATATCGGGAGATAAATGGAAGGGGGAGGGAGCCGCCGCATTCGGGTGCCAGGAAACGGTAGCCACCTGCATGGGGAGTGGGCGGACTCGCGGACCGGCACCAGTGAGAGAGCAGACTGAGACCATGAGCCGGGGAAGGAGCGCCACCAGACTGTAAACCAGAGCTCAGTGTGCTCACTGGAACCAGACTGAGACTGGGAGCTCCAGGAGCGCACGGGGTGCGGCTGGCGGTGTTAGAAACACAAAGGACAGCAACACGCCAGCTGTGGAAGTGAGGGCTGGGACACCGGCTATGGGGCGTTCATCCCGGGACGCCATAGGGTTGAGCAGCACCAACAGAAACAGAGTTAAAGTGGCCAGAACATCAGTGGAGAACGGTCTGCGATCCCTCTGTTCTGAGATAGAGGCTGAGATTCGGCCACTGCTGCTCTGACTCTCAGAAGAGGCACAGCAAACCGCCAGGGAAAACCGCCAGAGAACAAAAGTCTGGAAACACCGGCTCACAGTGTGCCCATCCCCATCCCCCCTCGCAGGGGACACGGAGACTCTACCCAAACAGGGTTGCCTGAATATCGGCACGGTAGGCCCCTCCCCTAGAAGGCAGGCTGAAAAATTAAGAAGCCCACATCCCTAAGATCCCTATAAAACAAGGGCACACGGCCTGGGTCCCGGTCAGTAATTTGGGCTCTGGACAACCCTGCAACATCTCCTCATCAGAATGACGAGAAGGAGAGGTCCCCCCCAGCAAAGAAAAGAAAATGAGTCTGTGGCCTCTGCCACAGAACTAATGGATATGGATATAACCAAATTATCAGACATGGAATTCAGAGTAACAATGGTTAAGATGATGTGTAGACTTGAAAAAAGTATTAATGAAAATGTTAATGAGAATATAGAATCTCTAAGGGTGGAAATGAGAGCGAATCTGGCAGAAATTAAAATTTCTATGAGCCAAATGCAGTCAAAACTAGAGGCTCTGACAGCCAGGATGAATGAGGCAGAAGAACGTATCAGCGAATTGGAGAATGGGTTAGTAGAAGAGAAAGCTAAGATAGAATCTGGACTTAAAAAAATTCATGCGCAAGAATGTAGGTTATGGGAGATTACTGACTCAATGAAACGTTCCAATGTCAGAATCATCAGCATTCCCGAGGGGGTGGAGAAAAACAGAGGTCTAGAAGAGATATTTGAACAAATTGTAGCTGAAAACTTCCCTAATCTAGCAAGGGAAACAAACATTCGTGTCCAAGAGGCAGAGAGGACCCCTCCCAAGCTCAACCACGACAAACCTATGCCACGTCACGTCATAGTGCAATTCGCAAATATTAGGTCCAAGGCTACAGTATGGAAAGTGGCCAGGGCAAAGAAATTTCTCACGTACCAAGGCAAAGGTATCAGAATTATGTCAGACCTGTCTACATAGACGTGGAATGAGAAAAAGGGTTTGGGGGGCATTTTTAAAGCTCTTTCAGAGAAAAACATGCAGCCACGCATCCTTTATCCAGCAAGGCTGTCGTTCAGAATTGATGGAGAAATAAAGACCTTCCAGAATGGCCAGTCATTGACCAATTTTGTAACCACGAAACCAGTCCTACAGGAGATATCAAGGGGGGTTCTATAAAGGTAAACAGGCCCCAAGAGTGATACAGAAGAGAAAGTCACAATCGATAGAAACAAAGACTGTACTGGCAACATGGCATCATTAAAATCATATCTCTCAATAATCAGCCTCAGTGTAAATGGCCTAAATGCTCCCATAAAACGTCACAGGGTTGAAGATTGGATAAAAAGACATGACCCATCCATTTGCTGTCTACAAGAGACTCATTTTGAACCTAAAGATACATTCAGACTGAAAGTAAAGGGATGGAATACCATCTTTCACGCCAATGGACCTCAAAAGAAAGCTGGGGTAGCAATTCTCATATCAGACAGATTGGATTTTAAACTAAAGACTACAGTTAGAGACACAGAAGGGCACTATATTATTCTTAAAGGATGTATCCAACAAGTGGATATGACAATTATAAATATCTATGCCCCCAACAGGGGAGCAGCAAGATACACAAGCCAACTTTTAACCAGAATAAAGAGACATATAGATAAAAATATGTTAATAGTAGGGGACCTCAACACACCACTATCAGCAATAGACAGAACACCCATGCAAAAAATCGACAAAGAAACAAGGGCTTTGAATGCCATACTCGACGAGTTGGACCTCATAGATATATATAGAACACTACAACCCAGAACCAAAGAATACTCATTCTATTCTAATGCCCATGGGACATTCTCAAGAATAGACCATGTGCTGGGACACAAAACAGGTCTCAGCCGATACCAAAAGACTGAAATTATTCCCCGCATATTCTCAGACCACAACGCTTTGAAATTGGAACTCAACCACAAGGAAAAATTTGGAAGAAACTCAAACACTTGGAGACTAAGAACCATCCTGCTCAGGAATGATTTGATAAACCAGGAAATCAAAAATCAATTTAAACAATTTATGGATACCAACGAGAATGAAAACACAATGGTCCAAAACCTATGGAATATTGCAAAGGCAGTCCTAAGGGGGAAATACATAGCCATCCAAGCCTCACTCAAAAGAATAGAGAAATCTAAATTGCAGTTTTTATATTCTCACCTCAAGAAGCTGGAACAGCAACAGAGGGACAGGCCTAATCCACGCACGAGGAAGCAGTTGACCAAGATTAGAGCAGAAATCAATGAATTAGAAACCAAGAGTACAGTAGAGCAGAACAACAGAACTAGAAGCTTGTTCTTTGAGAGAATCAATAAAATTGACAGACCACTGGCAAGACTTATCCAAAAGAATAGAGAAAGGACCCAAATTAATAAAATTATGAATGAAAAAGGAGAGGTCACAACCAAACCAATGAAATTGGAATGTTTATTAGAAGCTTTTATGAACAGCTTTATGCCAATAAATTAAGCAATCTGGAAGAGATGGAGGCCTTCCTGGAAACCTATAAACTACCAAGACTGAAACAGGAAGAAATTGATTTTTTAAACAGGCCAATTAATTATGAAGAGATTGAGTCAGTGATAAACAACCTTCCAAAAAACAAAACTCCAGGCCCGGATGGTTTTCAAAGAAGAAATAATACCTATCCAAAGAAGAAATAATACCTATTCTCCTAAAGCTATTTCAAAAAATAGAAGCAGAAGGAAAGCTACCAAACTCATTCTATGAGGCCAATATTACCTTGATCCCCATACCAGGCAAAGACACCCTCAAAAAGGAGAATTACAGACCGATTTCCCTAATGAATATGGACGCCAAAATCCTCAACAAGATCCTGACTAATAGAATCCAACAGTACATTAAAAGGATTATCCATCATGACCAAGTGGGATTCATCCCTGGGATGCAAGGGTGGTTCAACATTCGCAAATCTGTCAGTGTCTTAGATTTTATCCAGAAAGAAAAATTCAAAAATCATATGATTCTCTCAATAGATGCAGAAAAAGCATTTGACAAAATACAGCATCCTTTCCTGATTAAAACCCTTCAGAGTGTAGGGATACAGGGTACATTCCTCAATCTCATAAAAACCATCTATGAAAAGCCTACAGCAAATATCATTCTCTATGAGGAAAAGCTGGAAGCCTTTCCAGGAACACGGCAAGGATGCCCACTCTCGCCATTATTGTTCACCATAGTACTAGAACTCCTTGCAACAGCAATCAGACAACAAAAAGGGATAAAAGGTATCCAAATCAGCAAAGAAGAAGTCAAAATGTCTCTCTTCGCAGATGACATGATACTCTATATGGAAAACCCAAAAGAATCTACTCCCAAACTGTTAGAAGTTATAGAGCAATTCAGTAATGTGGCGGGATACAAAATCAATGCTCAGAAATCAGTTGCATTTCTATACACGAATAATGAGACTGAAGAAAGAGAAATTAGGGAATCCATCCCATTTACAATAGCACCAAAAACCATACATTACCTTGGAATTAACTTAACCAGAGACGTAAAGGACCTATATTCTAGAAACTATAAATCACTCTTGAAAGACATTGAGGAAGACACAAAAAGATGGAAAAATATTCCATGCTCATGGATCGGAAGAATTAACATAGTTAAAATGTCCATGCTACCCAGAGCAATCTACACTTTCAATGCTATCCCGATCAAAATACCGATAACATTTTTCAAGGAACTGGAACAAATAGTCCTTAAATTTGTATGGAACCAGAAAAGGCCCCGAATCGCCAAGGAACTGTTGAAAAGGAAAAACAAAGCTGGGGGCATCACAATGCCGGATTTCGAGCTGTACTACAAAGCTGTGATCACAAAGACAGCATGGTACTGGCACAAAAACAGACACATAGACCAATGGAACAGAATAGAGAACCCAGAAATGGACCCTCGGCTCTTTGGGCAACTTATCTTTGACAAAGCAGGAAAAAACATCCGGTGAAAAAAGACAGTCTCTTCAATAAATAGTGCTGGGAAAATTGGACAGCTACATGCAAAAGACTGAAACTTGACCACTCTCTCACACCATACACAAAGATAAACTCCAAATGGACGAAAGACCTCGATGTGAGACAGGAATCCATCAAAATCCTAGAGGAGATCATAGGCAGCACCCTCTATTACATCGGCCAAAGCAAACTCTTTCATGACACATCTCCAAAGGCAAGAGAAACAAAAGATAAAATGAACGTGTGGGACTTCATCAAGATAAAAAGCTTCTGCACAGCCAAGGAAACAGTCAAAAAAACTAAGAGGCAGCCCACGGAATGGGAGAATATATTTGCAAATGACACTACAGATAAAAGACTGGTATCCAAGATCTACAAAGAACTTCTCAAACTCAATACACAAGAAACAAATAAACAAATCATAAAATGGGCAGAAGATATGAACAGACACTTTTCCAATGATGACATACAAATGGCTAACAGACACATGAATAATGTTCAAAATCATTAGCCATCAGGGAAATTCAAATCAAAACCACACTAAGATACCACCTTATGCTAGTTAGAATGGCAAAAATTGACAAGGCAAGAAACAACAATTGCTGGAGAGGATGTGGAGAAATGGGATCCCTCCTGCATTGTTGGTGGGAAAACAAGTTGGTACAGCCACTCTGGAAAACAGTGTGGAGGTCCCTTAAAAAGTTAAAAATTGAGCTACCCTATGACCCAGCCATTGCACTACTGGGTATTTACCCCAAAGATACAGACATAGTGAAGAGAAGGGCCATATGCACCCCAATGTTCATAGCAGCATTGTCCACAACAGCTAAATCGTGAAAAGAGCCGAGATGCCCTTCAACAGATGACTGGATTAAGAAGTTGTGGTCCATATATACAATGGAATATTACTCAGCTTTCAGAAAGAATGATTTTTCAACATTTGCTGCAACATGGACGGCAGTGGTGGAGATAATGCTAAGTGAAATAAGTCAAGCAGAGAAAGACAATTATCATATGGTTTCTCTCATCTATGGAACATAAGAACTAGGAAGATCGGTAGGGGAAGAAAGGGATAAAGAAAGGGGGGGTAATCAGAAGGGGAAATGAAGCATGAGAGACTATGGACTCTGAGAAACAAACTGAGAGCTTCAGAGGGGAGGGGGTGGGGGAATGGGATAGACTGGTGATGGGTAGTAAGGAGGGCACGTATTGCATGGTGCACTGGGTGTTATACACAACTAATGAATCATCGAACTTTACATCATAAATCAGGGATGTACTGTATGGTGACTAACATAATATAATAAAAAACATTAAAAAATAGTTACACTAGAAAGTTTATACAGGAGTTACATCATTAAAATAGTGAAATAGGAGTTTTCTACTATCTTTCCATCAAAGAACACTGATTTTAGCAAACATTCACAGATAAGAATGCCTTTGTGGAAGTCCAGGAGTCCAGTGGAGAATTCCAGCACACCTTTGGAATAAAAATACTTCGAGATTGGATGAATTGAAGAGAGTAAGAGGAACAGTCTCACCTCACATGTTCACTCCTCTCCAAGGAGCCATAACTCAGTGACAAGAGAACCCTTCTTGGCCAGTCACTTCTCCCACCGGGGAAGTGAGAGCATGTGAGTAAGCACCTGGCTTTCCTGGCAGTAAAGGATGCTCCAAAGAGACCCACTTTTTTCTCTCCCAATATAGAAAATTTTTAAGCCTCAGCCCAGGGCTGATGAGAGGTATTTCTCTCTTAATACCAGTCAGTAAGACTGGAGGAGGTGACTACTTCTTCAAATGAAAAGTCAGCAAAACAAGACGTCAAAGAACATGAAAAATCAAGGCAACAGGACACCACCAAAGGAATACAATAATTTTCCAGTAATCAGCTCTAAAGAAATGGAGATCTGTAATGTGCCCATTTAAGAATTCAAAATAGTTGTTTTAAGGAAGCTCAGTGAAGTACAAGAAAGCACAGAAAGACAATTCAATGAAATCAGAAAACAATACATGAACAAAATAAGAAGTTTAACAGAGAGTGAAATCATAACAAAGAACTATACAGAAATTCTGGAGGTGAAGAATACAATAAGTGAAAAGAAAAATACAATAGAAAGCATAAATAACAGACTAAATCAAGCAAAAGAAAGAATCTGTTTAGTAACTTGAAAGTATTCAGTTAGAGGAAAACAACGAAGAATGAAAAGAGTTTCAGAGTGCCTACATGTACTATGGAATACCGTTAAAAAAATACTCATACAATATTGCAGTCTCAGGTAAGAGGTGAAAGGGCAGAAAACTTATTTAAAGATAGTGGCTAAGAACTTCCAAGATATAGGAAGATACCTGGATATTTGTTGAATGTAATTAGAATCATCCTGTCTCAACATGTTACACACACACACACACACACACACACACACGTGCACACACACATACAATCTTAAAGGTTATTTTAACTAACAACAATGATGACCTTAGTGCAGTAATCCTCTTTATATACTTGAACTGTCAATTTGATCTAGCTAAGATTTTTAGGCGAATTACATTATTATCCATTGTTCATGTTTTACTCTCATGGGGAATTGTTTATTTACTAGAAAAGTACCCTTTATCAACCCTGTCATATTTTTATAATGTTCTTATCTTAAGCACTTTCCATACGTTTCCTGAAAATGAAGACATATGGTTCATATAGCATTACCACATGCTTGCAGTGATAAACTTGGCATGACAACAAACACATACACTTTATAATTTATGAAGTAACTCAGTATCAAAACTGTTTTCCTGCATGTCACACTAATTTAAACATTTTCACTGCACTTACAAATAAATTTTCCAACTAATTATTATTAAATATTGTGATGAAAAGGAAAATAAATTATGATATATTAGAGAGGTAACTCTTGAGGTTAAATATATCACTGTCATAGGTCAAGAAGAATTTCAGATATACAGCTTATATATTCTAATATCATAATTTAAAAAATATCAAGAAGGAACATGAATACAAGAAATATTCACCAAAAGGGCAAAAATAAATTATACTTACTGTGTTTTACTGCATTAAAATATAGATCCAAGCTAAAATTTAGTAAACAAAACTGTACTTTTTTTCCAGTGGTCTTGTTAACAAAATTGAAAGAAAAAAAGAAAATGAGAACAATTATTTTTCTTCTTTTTCCTCCTTTTTTTTCCTATTTGTGTTATTTTGCTGTAGATAAGTAAGTAGGTTCAATGGAGTGGCATGTCTTATCTCACTTTTCAGTTTGGAATTCCTATAGTCCAAGAAATCTCAGTGATGCCTTATGGTAGAATATGAGTCTACAAATTCTTTGTTTTCTGTAACATATTTATAGGTACCAGTAAGTTAACAAATCCTTTTCAGTTTTATTTATTCTGATAAATAATTATTAATACTTAATTGCATAATATAACTTATTTGGGTTCAAAAAAAGACTGCCTATTGATCATTTTCCAAATGAGATATAATGCAATTGATAAGGCAAATGGATGGTTTTGACCGTGCTTAATAGATAAAGATTCAATCTAATTCATTAATACTTGAGTAAACGTAACACAGAACTTGTACATATTCATTGCTGGTGTAAAGCACATGTAAAAAAATACTATTTTAAAATTCTAGCATTATTGATCAAGGGAAAGTGAATACAAACTATAAAATTACAGAGAAATAGTTTAAGTCAAGTGTTAATATACAAACATCTACTCAACATTAGCTTTTTTCTCATAATTATGAAATCATCATTGCATGAGTTTGTCATTGGAATTTTTTAATGGATCATGTCTTTACATGGTTGTAATTTTTCAAGGTTTGCCTACACAACCAGTTTTTTTGTTCTCCCTGAGAGTACCTAGGTGTTCTCTGAGTACATAAACCTAGTTTATGCTCAAAAGAAGTTATTGAATTGCACTAACCTAAATTAAACTGGTTAAATACTCTACCACTTATATTTCTTTGGATTTAGCCTATTGCTTTTGCTTGTTTGTTTGTTTGTTTTTGTTTTTTTAATCAAAGAGAGAGAGAGCACAAGCAGTGGGGAGGGGCAGAGGCAGAGGGAGAAGCAGGCTCCCCGCTGAGCAAGGAGCCTGATGCAGGACTTGATCCCAGGACCTTAGGATCATGATCTGAGCTGAAGGCAGCTGCTTAATCAGTTGAGCCACCCAGCCATCCCTAGCCTATTGCTCTGAATATAAAAATATTCAACATGTGTTTCACTTATACTGAAATAAGTAAGGTAGGAATTGGTCAGACTTGTGGTACATAGTGCTCATAATTATTATATTATCCTTGTCATTCTAGGGCAGATTTTATTTTTATTGTTGCTTTTATTTGATTTTTTTAATAATATAGAATTTAGGTTTTTTATTTGACCTACAAAATGTGAAATGTGATTTGAGATTAAATAATCTTTGCTCAACTATTAGTAATAAATTTATTTCCCATCATTGGCAAGTGGGAGTAGGAAAATTTTTGATATAAAGAACATTTTTCATTGTGAATATTTTATAATCAGATTATTGTAGGATAAAACATTTTATGCATCATCAATCTATTATTTTTAACTATGTTGTCATTTATAGTAATATATCACTTCATAGCACTGGTTGCGCGTAATGGTAATAAACTCATTTAAAGAGAGCAAATAAATTGGGGAATTACAAAAGTTAGTTATTAATATTATAGGCCACATGCCATTTTGGTTTATAATGTGATTTGGTTTTTACATCAGGATTATATCATTTTAAGAAATGTACCAATAAGGCATATTTACTTTCAAGTATTAGAAAGTTGAACAAACTTAGGTTGATTTTTGTTATCTTAAATGTTCAGGCTAGTGGATTTTCTCTTAAAAAGAATTCAACTTGACAGGAACATATTGTGTCACTGGAAGAAGTGATTAATCCTCATATTCAAGGATTAGTAAAATGACAATGTGAAAACTTGTCATAAATACCAAGCTTTACCTGGTAAATTTTCCTTTCACCATAAGATATGGGGAAAAGCTGTCTTAGAAATTATTACCCTGTTTGGGT
>NW_028273821.1:0-29528 GCF_024610735.1 Ursus americanus | reverse complement strand
TGCGGGTGGAGTTGTATCAGTTCTATATGTTTTGGACACTATCCTTTTATTGCATATGATCTTTGCAAACATCTTCTCCCTTTGAGTAGGTTGTCTTATTATTTTTATGTTTTCCTTGTTCTTCTGCCGTGTGGAAACTTTTTATTTTGCTCTATTCCCAATAGTTTATTTTTGCTTTCATTTCCTTTGCCTCAGGAGACAGTCTAGAAAAACGTTGGTATGGTCCATGTCAAGAAGTTACTGTCTTCCCTCCTGTAGAATTTTTGTGAATTCAGGTCTCATATTGAGGTCTTGAAACTGTTTTGTGTTTGTGTGTATTGTGTAAGAAAGCAGTCTAATTTCATTCTTTTGTGCGTAGATGTCTAGTTTTCCCAACACCATTTGTTGTAGAGACTGTCCTTTTCCCTTTTGATATCATTGCTTGCCTTGTGGAAGATTCATGGACCACATAATTGTGGGTTTCTGTCTGAACTTTTATCCTGTTCCTTTGGTCGCTGTGTCTATTTTTGTGCCATACTGTCTTGTTAGGATGACTGCAGCTTTGTAGTATAACCTGAAATCTGAAATTGTGAGTCCTCCAGCTTTGTTTTTCTTTTCCACATTGCACTGGCTGTTCAGTATCTTTAGTGGTTCCATACAAATGTTTAGGATTGTTTATTTGAGGTCTTTTATTCTTTAATTTAAATTCAATTAGCCAACTTACAGTACATCATTAGTTTCAGATGTAGTCTTCAATAAATTACCAGTCGTGTGGAACACCCAGTGCTCATTGTATCGTGTGACCTCCTTAATGCCACTCACCCAGTTTACCCCCCCCCCCCCAACTTCTCCTCCAGCAATCATCAGTTTGTTGCGATAGTTAAGAGTCTATCATGGGTTTTCTCCCTCTGATGACTTCCCTTTCTATTTTCCCTCCCTATGGTCTTCTTCCCTGTTTCTGATATTCCACATAGGAGTGAAAGCATATGATCATTGTCTTTCTTTCATTGGCTTATTCCACTCAGCATAATACCCTCCAGCTCCACCCAGGTGGGTGTGATGGTAAGTATTCATCCTTTCTGATGGCTGAGTAATATTCCATTATATATATGATCCACATCTTCTTTATCCATTCATCTGTCCATGGTCATCTACACTCTTTCCACAGTTTGTCTATTATGGATATTGCTGGTATGAACACTGGGGTGCATGTGTCCCGTCTTCACTACCTCTGTCTCTTTGGGGTAAATCCCCAGTAGTGCAATTGCTGGGACATAGGGTAGCTTTATTTATAACGTCTTGAGGAAACTCCGTACCATTTTCCAGAGTGGCTGTACCGGACTGCATTCGCACAGGGGTGTAAGAGGGTTCCCGTTTCTCCACATCCTCTCCAACATGTATAGTTTCATGTCTTCTTATTTTTAGATATTCGGCCTCGTGTGATATGGCATCTATAGGGGTTTAGATTTGCATTTCCCTGAAGCCAAGTGATATGAAGCATTTATGCATGTATCTTTTGGTCACCAGTACATCGTCATCAGTGAAATGACTTCCCATTTTAATCCATCTCAAGACCTAAAGCTGGGTAAGGCACTGAAGCTGGATGATGCCATCGGTTGGAATTGTGGAGAATTTCAAAAGATCTCCATGGAGAGCAAGTTTAAAGGTCAGTGTGAAGCTACTAATTGGATCCGGGGAGATCTCTGAAAGTGGGGGTTCCCTGGGATGTGCTGAGGGGGGCCCTCCGATTTTCCTGCTATGAATCCTTTCTGCAGCCCCAAACGGACAGTTTCCTGCAGTGGGGCAGGCTGAGTCCTCTAGTCGTGCAGAGGTGAGCCCAATGCCTGGTACCTTGGAGGCAGGCAAACGGGGAGGGGACCCTCAGCAGAAGACCCAGGGTTAGGTTAGGCCTCAAGAGACAGCAGGTGCGAACTGCCCAGTGCTCAGAGAACTCCCAGACCGAGTGAGATGAGGGCACAAGGGCGGGTGAGTGTGAGCCTTGGGGTTTGATTCGGAAGGGCTCACAAAGGTCGGGGTTCACCAGCAGGGGCTCTGAGGGGGTGTCCCAGTTCTCTTGCCCTGAATGCTCTATTGTGCCCCAAAACGGTACAGTTTCCTGTGGGCTGCAGGCTGAGTCCCACGGTGGGGCTTGGGTGTCCCCAATCCCCCGGAGTTGGGCGCCAGGATCGTGGGGAGGGGCCCCTCTGTGGCCAAACTAGGGTAAGGGTTAGGGTCCAGGGGCCCGGCAGGGCCAATCTAGCAAGCTGTGCGGCGAGCTCCGTGGAGGGCTGAGATGAGGCCATGGGGGAGGGTGAGCATGGGCCTCAGGGTTGGGGCACGGGGGTTGCCAAAGGTGGGGACGGGCTCCGGGGGCCTCCCCAAGTTCTCGTGCCCTGTATGCTCTGTAGCGCCCCAAGGGGCACGGTTTCCTGTGGACTGGCAAGCTGAGTCCTGCGGCGGGGCACAGGTATCCCAATTCCCCGGGGCTGTGGTGTAAGGCTCCAGGGGAGGCCGCCAAACCCGTGGCTGACCTAGGGTTAGGGTTAGGCCCCAGGAGCCCCGCAGGCCCGATCTGCTGGCTGTATGGTGAGCTACACGGGCTGAGGTGAGGGTGTGGGGTGGGTGAGCGTGGGCCTCAGGGTTGGGGTGCGGGAGGCCGCCAAAGTTCGCTGGGGGCTCAGGGGGGTCCTCCTGGTTCTCCCGCCCTGAATGCTCTATGGCCTCCCAAGGGGCACGGTTTCCTGCAGGGTGGCAGACTGAGTCCTGCGGTGGGGCTCAGGTGTCCCGAATCCCCGCGGCTGCAGCTCCAGGCTCCTGGGGAGGGGCCCCTCCACAGATGAACTAGGGTTAGGGTTGGGGCCCAGGAACCCCGCAGGCCAGGTCTGCCCGCTATGTGGCGAGCTCTGCCACGGGTTGAGGTGAGGGTACGGGGTGGGGTTAGCAGGGGCATCAAGGTTGGGGCTTAGGGATCGCTGAAGTTCTCCGGGGGCTCTGGGGGCCCTCCCGGTTCTCCCACCCTGAATGCTCTACAGCCTCCCAAGGGGCACGGTTTCCTGCGGGGTGGCAGGCTTTGTCCTGCAGTGGGGCTCAGGTGTCCCCAGTCCCCAGGGCTGTGGCACCGGGCCCCGGGGGAGGGGCCCTCCCTAGCCGACCTAGGGTCAGGACTAGGCCCCAGGAACCGGGCAGGACTGATCTGCCGGCTCTGCGACGAGCTTGGTGGCAGGCTGAAGGGAAGGCGCGGGGTGGGATGAGCGTGGGCCTCAGAGTTGGGGTGTAGGGGGCTGCCGAGGATCACTGGGGGCTCAGGGGGGCCCTACTAGTTCTCCTGCACGGGATGCTCTGCGGCGCCCCAAGGGGCATGGTTTCCTGAGGGGTGGCAGGCTGAGTCCCGTGGTGGGGCTCAGGTGTACCCAATGCCCGGGGTTAGCGTACGGATTAGGGTACGGGTTAGGGTTAGTGTACGGGTTACGGTTAGTGTTCGGGTGAGGGTAGGGGTTAGGGTTAGGGTAAGGTGAGGTTACGGGTTAGGGTTGGCTTTAGGGGTTACAGGTTAGGGGTTATGGGTTAGGGTACGGATTAGGGTTTAGAGTACGGGTTAGGGTTTAGGGTTTGGGTTTAGTGTACGGGTTAGGGTTAGGGTACGGGTTAGGGTATGGGTTAGGGTTAGGGTACAGGTTAGGGTACGCATTAGGGTACAGTTTAGGGACGGGTTAGGGTACGGTTTAGGGTGCAGGTTAGGGTTAGGATATGGGTTAAGGTTAGGGTATGGGTTAGGGTTACGGTACGGGTTAGGTTACAGTTTAGGATTAGGGTTAGGGTACGGGTTAGGGTTAGGGTATGGATTAGGGTATGGGTTAGGGTTAGGGTATGGGTTATCGTTAGGGTTACGTTTTGTGTTAGGGATAGGGTATGGGTTTGGGTTTGGGTGTGGTTTAGGGTATGGGTTCGGATACGGGTTAGGTTTAGGTTAGGGTTAGGGTTAGGGTACGGTTTAGGGAACAGGTTAGGTTTAGGGTACGGTTTAGGGTTAGGGTATGGGTTAGGGTACAGGTTAAGTTACTAGTTAGGGTTCGGGTTAGGGTATGGGTTAGGGTCTGGGTTAGGGATAGGGTACAGGTTAGGGTAAGGGTTAAGGTACGGGATAGGCTGCAGGTTAGTGTTAAGGCAGGGTACTGGTTAGGGTTAGGGTTTAGGGTTAGGGTTAGTATACAGGTAGTGTTAGGCTACAGGTTAGTGTACGGGTTAGGGTTAGGGTACGGGTTAGGTTTAGGGTTTAGGGTTAGGGTACGAGTTAGGGTACGGTTTAGGGATAGTGTTAGGGTATGGGTTTGGGTTAGGGTTAGGGTACGGATTAGGGTACGTGTTAGGGTTAGTGTACAGGATAGGGTATGTGTTAGGGTTAGAATACTGGTTAGGGTACAGGTTAGGGTACGGGTTAGGGTAAGGGTTAGGGTACGGGTTAGGGTTAGGGTACAGGTTATGGGTAGGTTTAGGGGAAGGTGTAGGGTTGAGGGTAGGGTTAGGTTTAGGGGTTAGGGTTAAGGTTAGGGTTTAGCGTTTAGGTTTAGAGTTAGAGTTAGTGTTAGACCCCAGGAGGCCAGCAGGCCTGATCTGGCTCTGCGGTGAGCGGTGGGAAGGGCTGAGGTGAGGGCGCTGGCGATGGGAGCGTGGGTCTCAGCGTTTGGCGTGGGGGGCCTTCGAAGGTTGTCGGTGGCTCGGAGGGCCCTGCCCGTTCTCCCACCCTGAATGAATGGCGGTACCCCTAGCGGCTCGGGTGCCAGCGGGGCAGCAGGGTGAGTTCGGTGCTGAGGCTCGGGGGTCCCCAATCCCCAGCGTTCAGCGCCAGTCCCCTTGAGAGGGGCCCCTTGGGGGCCGAACTAGGGTTAGGGATTGCCCCCAGGAGGCTGACAGGCCCGATCCGCCAGCTATGCAGTGAGTGGAGGGGCGGGCCGAGGTGAGGGTGCTGGCGAGTGGGAGCATGGGCCAAAGCATTTTGACTCAGGGGCATTCAGAGTTTGCCAGGGTCTTGGAGGGCCCTGCCTGTTCCTCCGCCCTGAATGACTGGCGGCGCCCCTAGCGGCCCAGGTGGCAGCAGGGCGGCAGGGTGAGTCTGGTGCTGGGGCGCGGGGGTCGCCAATCCCCGGCTTTGTGGCGCAGGCCCTTTGGGAGGGGCCCCGCGGGGGCTGACCTAGGGTTAGGGTTAGCCCCCAGAAGGCCGGCAGGCCCTATCTGCCCACTGTGCGTCGAGCGGAGGGGCGGGCCCTGGTGAGGGCGCTGGTGAGCGGGAGCCTGGGCCCAAGCGTTTTGGCGCGGGGGCCCTTTGAAGGACGCTGGGGGCTTGGATCGCCCTGCATGGTCCTCCACCCTGAATGACCAGTGGCGCCACTGGCGGCCCGGGTGGTTGCGGGGCGGCAGGGTAAGTCCGGCACTGGGGCTCTGGGGTCGCAAATCCCCAGCGTTGTGGCGCCAGGCCCCTTGGAAGGGGCCACTTGGGGGCCGACCTCGGGTTAGGGTTAGCCCCCAGAAGGCCAGCAGGCCTGATCTGCTGCTGTGCGGCGAGCGGATGGGCGGGCCGAGGTGAGGGCGCTGGCGAGCGGGAGCGTGGGCCCCAGCGTTTTGGCACAGGCTATCGAAAGTCGCCGAGGGCTCAGAGGGCCCTGCCCATTCTCCCGCCCTGAACGATCAGCAGCACCCTAGGGGCCCGGGTGTCGGCGGGGCATAAGAGTGAGTCCAGCGTTGCGACTCGGTGGTCCCCAATCCCCGGCGTTGCGGTGCCAGGCCCCTTGGGAGGGGCCCCTCGTGGGCCGATCTAGGGTTAGAGCTAGCCCCCAGGAGGCTGGCAGGCCTGATTCTCTGCTGTGCGGGGAGCGGAGGGGCGGGCCGAGGTGAGGGCGCTGGCGAGCAGGAGCGTGGGCCCCAGCGTTTTAGCGCGGCTGCTATTGAAGGTCACCGAGGGCTCGGAGGGCCCTGCCCATTTTCCCACCCTGAATGAACGACGGCAGCCCTAGCAGCCTGGGTGGCGGCGGGGTGGCAGGGTAATTCCGGTGCTGAGGCTTGGGGGTCCCCAATCCCCGGCGTTGCGGCGGCAGGCCCCTTCAGATGGGCCCCTCTGGGGCCAACGTAGGGTTAGAGTTACCCCCAGGAGGCCGGTAGGCCGGATCCACCGACTCTGTGGTGAGCGGAGGGGTGGGCCGAGTTGAGGGCGCTGGTGAGCGCGAGCTTGGGACCCAGCGTTTTGGTGCGGATGACCTTCGAAAGTCGCCAGAGTCTCGAGGGCCCTGCCCGTTTACCAATCCTGAATGACCGGCGATGCCCCAGCGGGCCCGGTGTGGGCTTGGCGGCAGGGTGATTCTGGCGCTGCAGCTCGGGGGTCCCCAATCCCCTGAGTTCGGTGCCAGGCCCCTTGGGAGGGGCCCCTCGGGGGCTGACCAAGGGTTAGAGTTAGCTCCCAGGAGGCCGTCAGGCCCAATACTCCGGCTAGGCCGCAAGCGGAGGGGCGGGCCGAGGTTAAGGCGCTGGCGAGCGAAAGCGTGGGCCCTGGCGTTTTGGCACAACAGGCCTTTGAAGATCACCGGGGCCTCGGAGGGCCCTGCCTGTTCTCCCGCCCTGAATGAAAGGCAGCACCCCTAGCGGCCTGAGTGGCGGCGGGGCTGCAGGGTGAGTCCGACGCTGGGGCTCGGTCGTCCCCAATCCCCGGCGTTGTGGCGCCAGGTCCCTTGGGAGGGACGCCTCGGGGGCCGACCTAGGGTTAGGGTTAGCCCCCAGGAGGTCAGCAGGCCTGATCTGCCGGCTGTGCAGCAAGCGGAGGGGCAGGCCAAGGTGAGGGCGCTGGCGAGAGGGAGTGTGGGCCCAAGCGTTTTGGCGTGGGAGGCCTTCAAACGTCGCTGGGGGCTCGGAGGGCCCTGCCCCTCCTCCCGCCCTGAATGACTGGAGGCGCCCCTAGCGGCCTGAGTGGCGGCGGGGCAGCAGGGTGAATCTGGCGCTGAGGCTCAGGGGTCCCCAATGCCAGGTGTTGCGGCTCCAGGCCCCTTGGGAGGGGCCTTTCCGGGGCCGACCTAAGGTAAAAGTTAGCACCTGGAGGCTGGCAGGCACGATCTGCCGTCTGTGGCGAGCGGAGGCGCGGTCGAAGATCAGGGAGCTGACGAGCGGGAGAGTGGGCCCCAGCGTTTTGGCGCTGGGGGCCTTCGAAGGTCACCGGGGCAGGGAGGGCCCTGCCTGTTCTCCCACCCTGAATGATCAGTGGTGCCCTAGCGGCCCGGTGTTGGCGGGGTGGAAGGGTGAGTCCAGCGTTGCGACTCGGGGGTCCCCAATCCCTGGCGTTCCGCGGCAGTCCCTTTGGGAGGGGCCCCTCGGGGGCCAACCTAGGGTTAGGGTTAGCCTCCAGGAGGCCGGCAGGCTCAATCCACCGGCTCTGCGGTGAATGGAGGGGTGAGCCAAGATGAGGTCGCTGGCGAGTGGGAGCGTGGGCCCCAACATTTTGGCTTGGGGGGCCTTCGAAGGTCACAGGGGGCTCGGAGGGCCCTGCCCGTTCTCCTGCCATGAAGGACCGGTGACGCCCCTAGCGCCCCGGGTGGCGGCGGGGTGGCAGGGTCAGTCCGGCGCTGGGGCTAGGGCGTCCCCAATCCCCAGCGTTGCAGCGCCAGGCCCTTTGGGAGGGGCCCCTCGGGGACTGTCCTAAGGTTAGGTTAGCCCCCAGGAGGCCGGCAGACCCGATCCGCCAGCTGTGCGGTGAGCGGAGGGAAGGACCGTGGTAGGGCGCAGTCGAACGGTAGCGTGGTATCCAGCATTTTGGCGTGGGGGGCCTTCGTATTTCACCAGGGGCTCGGAGGGCCCTACCGGTTATCCCGCCCTGAATGACTGGCGGCGCCCCTAGCGGCCCGCGTGGCGGCGGGGCAGCAGGGTGAGCCCGGCGCTGCGGCTTGCGGGTCCCCAATCCCTGGCGTTGCGGCACCAGGCCTCTTGGGAGAGGCCACTCTGGGGCCCACCTAGGGTTAGGGTTATCCCCGAGGAGCCTGGCAGGCTGGATCCGCCGGCTGTGCGGCTAGAGGGGGGGCGGCGGGCCGAGGTGAGGGCGCTGGAGAGCGGGAGCGTGGGCCTCATTGTTTTGGCGCGGGGGACCTACGAACGTCGCCGGGGGCTCGGAGGGCCCTGCCCGTTCCCCCACCCTAAATGACCGGCGGCGCCCCAAGTGGCCTGGGTGGTGGCGGAGCGGCAGGTTGAGTACATTTCTGGGGCTCAGGGGTCCCCATCCCGGGCCTTGCGGGGCCACGCCCCTTGGGAGTGGACCCTCAGGGACTGACCTAGGGTATGTGTTAGCACCCAGGAAGCCAGCAGGCCCGATCTGCTGCTGTGCGGCGAGCGGAGGGGTGGGCTGAGGTGAGAGCGCTGGCGAGCGGGAGCATAGTACCCAGCATTTTGGCACGGGGGGCCTTGGAAGGTCTCCAGGGCCTAGTTGGGCCTTACCCGTTCTCCTGCCCTGAATGACCGGCGGCGCCCCTAGGGGCCCAGGTGGCGGTGGGGCGGCATGGTGAGTCCGGCGCCGTGGCTCCGGAATCCCCAATCCCAGGCGTTGCGGCGCCAGGCCCCTAGGATGGGCCCCTCGGGGGGAAAACCTAGGGTTAGGGTTACCCTCCAGGAGGCGGCAGGCTCAATCCGCCGGCTGTGCGGCGAGTGGAGGGGTGGGCCGAGGTGAGGTCGCTGGAGAGCAGGAGCGTGGGCCCCAGCGTTTTGGCTCCAGGGGCCTTCGAAGGTCACTGGGGGCTCGGAGAGCCCTGCCCGTTCTCCTGACCTGAATGACTGACGGCGCCCCTAGCGGCCCGGGTGGCAGCGGGACAGCAGGGTGAGTCCGGTGTTATGGTTCGGGGATCCCCAATCCCCAGCGTTGTGGCGCCAGGCCCCTTGGAGGGAACCCTCTGGGGCCGACCTAGAGTTAGAGTTAGCCCCCAGGAGGCCGGAAGTCCCGATCCGCCGGCTGTGCGGTGAGCGGAGAGGCGGGCCGAGTTAAGGGCGCTGTCAAGCGTGAGCATCGGCCCCAGCGTTTTGGCGCGGATGGCATTCGAAAGACGCCGGAGTCTTGAGGGCCCTGCCGGATCTCCCACCGTGAATGACCGGCGACGCCCCAGCAGGCCCGGTGTCGGCTTGGCGGCAGGGTGAGTCCGGCGCTGCAGCTCAGGGGTCCCCAATCCCCTGCGTTTGGCGCCAAGCCACTTGGGAAGGGCCCCTTGGGGGCCGACCTAGGGTCAGGCTTAGCCCCCAGGAGGCCGGCAGGCCCGATCCCTCTGCTGTTCCACGAGCGGAGGGGCAAGCCGATGTGAGGGCGCTGGCGAGGGAAGCGTAGGCCCAAGCGTTTGGCGGGGGGCCTTAGAAGGTCGCCGGGCCTCGGAGGGCCCTGCCAGTTCTCCCGCCATGAATGATCAGCAGCGCCCCTAGCGGCCCGGGTGACGGCGGGGCGGCAGGATGAGTCCAGTGCTGGGGCTCGGGGGTCCCCAGTCCCCAGCGTTGCAGCGCCAGGCCCCTTGGGAGGGGCCCCTCAGGGGCCGACCTAGGGTAAAGGTTAGCCCCTGGAGGCCGGCAGGCACGATCTGCCGTCTGGGGTGAGCAGAGGCGCGGTCGAAGATCAGGGCTCTGGCGAGCGGGAGAGTGGGCCCCAGCTTTTTGGCGCTGGGGGCCTTCGAAGGTTACCGGGGCAGGGAGGGCCCTGCCTGTTCTCCCGCCCTGAATGATCGGCGGTGCCCTAGTGGCCCGAGTGTCAGCGGGGTGCAAGGGTGAGTCCAGCATTGCGACTCGGGGGTCCCCAATCCCCGGCGTTCAGTGGCAGTCTCTTTGGGAGGGGCCCCTCGGGGGCCGACCTAGGGTTAGGGTTAGCCCCCAGGAGGCCGGCAGCCCCGATTTGCCAGCTGTGCAGTGAGCGGAGGGCGGGCCGAAGTGAGGGCACAGGTTAGCGGGAGCATGGGCCCCATCGTTTTGGCGCGGGGGTCCTCCGAAGGTCGCTGGGGGCTCCTAGGGCCCTGCCCGTTCTCCCGCCCTGAATGACCAGCAGTGCCCCTAGCGGCCCGGGTGGCGGCAGTGCGGCAGGGTGAGTCCGGCGCTGTGGCTCAGAGGTCCACAATCCCCAGCATTCCCGCACCAGACCCCTTGGGAGTGGCCCCTCTTGGGCCGATCTTGGGTTAGGGTTAGCTCCCAGGAGGCTGGCAGGCCCGATACGCCGGCTAGATGGCGAGCGGAGGGATGGGCTGAAGTAAAGGCGCTGGTGAGCGGGAGCGTGGGCCCCCGCGATTTGGCGCGGGGGGCCTTCAAAGTTAACTGGGGGCTCAGAGGGCCCTGCCCCTTCTCCCGCCCTGAATGAACGGCGGTACCCCTAGCGGCTCATGTGCCAGCGGTGCGGCAGGGTGAGTCCGGTGCTGTGGCTCGGGGGTCCCCAATCCCTGCGTTGTGGCAGCAGGCCCCTTCGGAGGGGCCCCTCTGGGGCCGACCTAGGGTTAGAGTTAGCCCCCAGGAGGCTGGCAGGCCCGATCCGCCAGCTGTGCGGAGAGCGCAGAGCGAAGGGGCGGGCCGAGGTGAGGGTGCTGGCAAGCTCCAGCGTGGGCCCCAGTGTTTTGGCACAGATGGCCTTCAAAATTCACCGGAGTCTTGAGGGCTCTGCCCGTTCTCCCACCCTGAATGACCAGCGACGCATCAGCGGGCCCGATGTCGGTGGGGAGACAGGGTGAGTCCGGCACTCACGTAGACGTGAGTTGAAAGATGGCTTTGATACAATTTTTTTTTAAGTTTTTTTTTAATATTATGTTAGTCACCATACAGTACATCCCGGGTTTCCAATGTAAAGTTCGATGATTCATTAGTTGCGTATGACACCCAAGGCACCATGCAATACGTGCCCTCCTTACTACCCATCACCAGTCTATCCCAATCCCCCACCGCAATCCTCTCTGAAGCCCTCAGTTTGTTTCTCAGAGTCCATGGTCTCTCATGCTTCATTCCCCCTTCTGATTACCCCCCTTTCTTTATCCCTTTCTTCCCCTACCGATCTTCCGAGGTCTTATGTTCCATAGATGAGAGAAATCATATGATAATTGTCTTTCTCTGCTTGACTTATTTCACTTAGCGTTATCTCCTCCAGTGTCGTCCATGTTGCAGCAAATGTTGAGAACTCGTTCTTTCTGTTACCTGAGTAATATGCCATTGTATATATGGACCACAACTTCTTACTCCAGTCATCTCTTGAAGGGCATGTCGGTTCCTTCCACGATTTAGCTATTGTGGACATTGCTGCTATGAACATTGGGGTGCATATGGCCCTTCTCTTCACCACGTCTGTATCTTTGAGGTAAATACCCAGTAGTGCAATGGCTGGATCATAGGGTAGCTCACTTTTTAACTTTATAAGGGACCTCCACACTGTTTTCCAGAGTGGCTATACCAACTTGCATTCCCACCAACAGTGTGGGAGGGATCCCCTTTCTCCACATCCTCTCCAACAATTGTTGTTTCTTGCCTTGTCTATTTTTGTCATTCTAACTGGCGTAAGGTGGTATCTCAGTGAAGTTTTGATTTGAATTTCCTTGATGGCTAATGATTTTGAACATTTTTTCATGTGTCTGTTAGCCATTTGTACATCTTCATTGGAAAAGTGTCTGTTCACATCTTCTGCCCATATTATAATTTGCTTATTTTTTTCTTGTGTATTGAGTTTGAGGAGTTCTTTGTAGATCTTGAATACCAGTCTTTTATCTATAGTGTCATTTGCAAATAAATTCTCCCATTCCGTGGGCTGGTGCTTAGTTTTTTTTACTGTTTCCTTGGCAGTGCAGAAGCTTTTTGTCTTGATGAAGCCCCACAAATTCGTTTTATCTTCTGTCTCTCTTGCCTTTGGATATGTGTCATGAAAAAGTTTACTTTGGCCGATCTCGTATAGGTTGCTGCCTATGTTCTCCTCTAGGATTTTGATGGATTCCTGTCTCACTTCGAGGTCTTTCATCCATTTGGAGTTTATTATTGTGTATGGTGTGAGTGAGTGGTCATGGTTTATTCTTTTGCATGTAGCTGTCCAATTTTCCCAGCACCATTTATTGAAGAGACTGTCTTTTTCCCACCGGATGTTTTTTCCTGCTTTATCAAAGATTAGTTGCCCAAAGAGCTGAAGGTCCATTTCTGGGTTCTCTATTCTGTTCCATTGGTCTATGTGTCTGTTCTTGTACATGCTGTCTTTGTGATCACAGCTTTGTAGTACAGCTCGAAATCCGGCATTATGATGCCCTCAGCTTTGTTTTTCCTTATCAACAGTTCCTTGGAGATTTGGGGCCTTTTCTGGTTCCATACAAATTTAAGGACTATTTGTTCCAGTTCTTTGAAAAATGTCATCGGTATTTTGATCAGGATAGCATTGAATGTGTAGATTGCTCTGGATAGCATGGACATTTTAACTATGTTAGTTCTTCTGATCCATGAGCATGGAATATTATTCCATCTTTTCTTGTCTTCCTCAATGTCTTTCAAGAGTGACTTGTAGTTTTAGAATACAGATCCTTTAAGTCTCGGTTAACTTAATGCAAAGGTAACGTATGGTTTTTGGTGCTCTTGCAAATGAGATGGATTCCCTAATTTCTCTTTCTTCAGTCGCATTATTTGTTTATAGAAATGCAACTGATTTCTGAGCATTGATTTTGTATCCTGCCACATTGTTCTTTCTTAAAGACTGGTTAATGGCCCTTTCCTTATGCTTTCATTCCCACTCGGAAACATGCATCCATCATCGTGACAGGCGTTAGGATTCAGAGGACCCTTTCCATACCCTCTTCTTACTGAGAGTTACGTCTATGGCAGTTTAATTAATGTTCAACACACATACTGGGAAACACTGGTGCCTTCACTAATCGATGTTGCTGTCTCTCTGCACAAACTTGGTTCGCTGAATTAAATAATGGCACTTTCTTTTCCTTTTCACAAAACCTTTTCAAACGGCTTTCCTCCTCATGACAGATGTGAGTTGAGAGATGCTTTCTGTGTAGTGTTCTTAAGTAGTTAAACGAAGGGCATTATCTTGATGCTTGCAGACCCCATTTTGCACAATGCTCCCAATCCATGACACCAGATGTGAGGTGCAAGATGCTTTTATATAGAGTGTTCTCTCCTAGCGTAAAGCAGGTGACACCTTACTTATGCATTCATGGACACTTTTGAAAAACTTGCCACCTTCCTAAGAGAAGACTTGACTTGGACAATGGTGTCTATTCGGTGTTCTGACTGAGATTTGTGAAAATTGCCCTTTCCTTAAGGTTCATCACACTTTTTGGAAAACTTGGGTGTGTTCATCGGTCCTGATGTTGGTTTGATGTTGCCTTCTATCAACACTGAGTTGGTTCTCACAACTACTTAGATAGGACCTCTCCTTCTGCTTTCACTTGCACTTCTGCAAGTACTTCTTCTTCATTACAGAAGATGTGAATTGGAAGATCTTTTCCCAAGGGTGTCCTTACCTGAGCATACAGCATGTTCCTTACGTTTTCATACACACTTTTGGAACATCCATCCATCCTCATGAACGTAGATATGATTTGGAATGTTGTCTCTAGATGGTGCTCTTTCACATCTATGGCAGTTCCCTTAAGGTTCAACACATGTAATGGGAAACCCTGCTCTCTTCACTGATCAATGTTGCCGTCTCTCTACCCAAACTTGGTTCTCTGAACTGACTGATGGCACTTTCTTTTCGTGTTCACACAACCTTTTCTAATGGCTTTCCTCCTTTTCTTTGGAAATTTTGTTTGGAAATTTTAATATGCCTTTCTTAATATTTGATAGAGCAGACAAAACTCGGTCACAAATGTGACCTAATTGACGTCTATGGAACATTCGATAATAAGTGCAAAATACATTATTTTCCAGCGGTCATAGACTATTTACCCAAACAGATGATATGTTGGACCATGAATCATGTCTACATTTTAAAATACTGAAAATAACTAGATTCTATTCTTAGGCCTCCAAGGAATAGAGCCCTAGTCCTCATCAAAAGAAGACCAGGCAGTCCCTCTATGTTTAAAAATTCAATGTAACTTTGCTGCATATCTTAAGGGTCAGAGAGGGGATCGCAGTGGATATTTGCCACCTTTTCTACATCAGGGCTCACACACAATGGCCCTTTGTCTCTGAAGAACACTGACTATCCTAACGTAGACAGGAGTTAAGCCTCCTATCAGAGTTCTGCATGTGCCAGCCACACCTGGCAGCCTTGGCCTGGGCCCACCACCACCTCCCTCCAGCTTTCCTTCTTGGTGGCATTGAGTTAAGGGAGTCAACATAGCCATATGGAGATGGGAGCTCCCCTCTCCTAGTGATGATGGTGCTATTGTCCCCACCAGTCTATCAACATGATTTCTGAGAGAATTGCGACACAATAGCAGCTTCTTGACCTTCCTTAAGGTTTAAAAATCATCCTGTGAGTCATCTTTTCAAAAAACGGTTTCACCATGTGTTCTTTTCTCTGGAAAAGAAATAGACCCAATGGTAATTATGGCTCCTGAGCACCTGCTCTTGGGAGATTGCATAGTGGCTCTGTGTAGCATTCTCCCTCTTAAACTTCTCAACTAGGGTGTATATAGAATGAGTCCCATTTCCTAGATGGATAGACAAGGGCTCAGAGATTATATGAATTACAGAGGATTTTAGTGTCAGAAACCTAAGTGGGATCTCCAAACTGACTCCAAAACCCTTGTTCTTCCATACAGAGTACCATTTCGCTCTTACCTCTGGTCTTGTTGATCTGGAAACCTAGGAAGTATTAGGATTTTCTTGTTGTGTGGCCAAATGGAACGAATTCGGCTGCCTTTTCACCTCTGCCCATCATGACCATGAAGATAATTATCTCAGTGGAGGACCTTTGAGTAAGAGACTTAAAGATCCCTTAGAATAGAGATACTATACTATTTTTCTGATATTAAAGTGCCTGAAAGAACTATCCTTTTTTAATTGATGGAAGCTCTTGGTGGAAAGGTCGGAAAGACTATTTGAAAACACTCAGCCTCTTCTACAGAGTGAGACAATGCCTCTAAAGATTGCTAAAATATTCCCTTACCTCTGATTATTTACTTCCCAACTATCGCAGTGTTTCTATGTTAGGATTACGATTTCCATGAGGCAAAAGTTGCGGAGAAAGAACTTAGTGTATCCAGGGGCACTTTTGTATTGTGACAGTGAGCTATTCTGTTGTATTCTGTAGTCAAGGGAATGGTGCCAGACATCTCTAAGATGTCTAAAATTCTGACTGTAAATGATCTCTATGCTTCAGAGATTTGGGCAGGACAAGGGAGGAGTCCAGAGACCGTGAACGCCTCTGTTACCTGTGTTGACCATGGAGCAGGTAACCTTCTGTAGGGGTCCTTTTGATGTCTCTGAGCTATGGGAAAGGTGCTTTCATCTCAAGCTCCTCCATTTGGTAGTGGTGATAAGGATAAGAGTAATTTTTATCTCATACCATCTGTGGACCCTGATCTTGACCTCCTAGGGAAACCCTCCTTTATCATTTCACCCAGCTCAAAATGACCGGGCAAACCCTCAAAGCATGGGCCCTATTTCTGCCCCCAGCACATATTGTCCATCTGTTTCAAAAAGAAAAAAGAGAACAAAAAAATGCCCTTGCCAACATCAAGGTGAGAACACAAAAGAACCTCTCTGTCCCCCGTAAGATTAAAGTCATACCGACTTGTACATACTGAAAAGATAAGAAAAGTCTGTCACTTTCTGGAATCTTCTGCCTCATCATGATGGGTAACTGTACCTAACACAAAACAGAACAAATATATAACCCTGCCCTAAATGTTCCTTCCCTGGAGCACTCCCTTCTTTGTGAAGACTGTGTCTCCCAGGCATCTGACCTGACTTGGGTTTGAATAAAACTCTCTTCATTTTTCTCTAAAATGTTTTAAAATGTTCCTTCCTTTAGTGTTGACAATAACACTATGTTTTCTTTTCAAGTGAAAAATAAATGTTCCTGGTTCACAACCGTGACAGCACAGAAGGCCGGCTGTTCCTCCTGGCCCCTACCTTGCAGAACCAAGCATGTGTATATAGATTGCAGCACAAATGGGCTCATCCTAGAAGGATGCTTTGAAGGTCTGAGAAGCACTATCCACTCCATGGGTGAGACAAGAAGGCAAAGCTATTCCCGCTTGGAGCATTCCTTTTGGGGCTTAAAATTGCCTTGGACATGCATGAAAGCACACATTTCCTAAAGCCCAAAGCTGGAACAGTCTGAGAGCAGCTGACCTAGCCAGAATCCAGGCACACACCTGTAGGAAGGGTTGGTGCAGAAGGGAAGGGGTAGGGCTCTGAGGGTGTTCTGCAGCTAGAGGGGTCCGCGGAAGGGGCAATGTGTGTGTGTGTGTGCATGCTTGGGGCCCTGCCCATGATCACAGTCATGCCTGCGCTGGGCATTGAGCCAAGGAGGCAGGTCTTGGACCCCTTGCACTCCCAGAGTTGTGAGTCATGGGGCCGGTTGCCCCGCATTCAAGGGGCTGGAAACCGCACACTCCCAAACCAATCACCCCATGGGGGTGGAGCTACGTCTCTGTGGGCAAACCCAGAGCAGACCTAGGATGCAGACTGGGAACCAGGGAAGGGGAGCTCTGAGAGATTCAACGTGTGGAGTTCCTGGCTGAGTGAATGCATGCTGTGTGCCTGTGTGGGGCATGGTCTGGGAGTAGGGGCACCCCGGGTGAGAGGTGGGGTTCTGGAAGGGCATGTGGAGGGAGTTCATTTGGAGACTCAGTTGAGTTTTCTTTTTCTCTTGATAGTCTCTTCTGCCTACTCTCTGTCAACTGGCCTTACATGGCAAACCCATGGACTCCAGGGCACCTGCTCAGCAGAGCTTTTGTGGTATTGGTCGCAGACATTCCAGGGTTTCACTTGTTCCCCAGCAAGAGCGAGAGTAAGGACCGCACGGTCCCCAACTTCAGTGCGGTGCCCCTGTCCCCCGACACAGCGCAGGTAATGGACCTTGAGCCGTTCCCCAAGTTCAGCAGGGTGTTCCCTGTTCCTTCAGGCACATGTGTGGCACTAGGAAACCCCAGAGCCGTTACCCAACTTCAGCATTGTGCTGCCTGTTCCCTGGGAATGGTGGCAATGGGCTGGAAGATAATTATTACTAAAAGACAAGTCTGTGTTTCCCCTTCTCCCAGAAACTGCAGCAGGCATGCTGGTTTTAGGTCCAAGGAGCCTCCTTCTCCCCACCTAACAACACTTCTCTTCTCTGGCTCCATGAGACATGAGGTTTTGAACACCTGCATCTGAGTCAGTGAGGCAGCTTGACACAGGACACCAGCATTCAGAGAAAGCGGCAGGTCCATTTGGAGAAATGTCATATCCACATCAGGACTGGAGTTAACACCTCTCATTAACCCACTATCTCCTGGGCTTTTCTCTTTTCTCTAGTTGAGCCATGAAGTAAAACTTAAGTAATAGTTGTCAGTGTTCTGAATTTGGTGAAGGAGGTACTTAGTTTCTGAGCTTAGAGCACTTTGCAGGGGATCCCATTTTCTCTGTTCATTGACTGCTTATGAATGTATTTTGAACAGCTGTTTCCTAGAAACACTCTTTCATTAGAAAGGGAAGGTTAGATTTACTCTTTGTGTATTTTTAAGATATACATCTAACAGTGTTTATTCAGTTGGGCCTACGATATGGGTGAGTGGCCACCATTTAGGGTTAGATGGCTTTTTGTCATCAGATACAGATATGGATGATGTCTTGTCATTTGTCAAAGGTGATGTTTCATTACTGATTAGTCTTTTCATCCCAAGAATTACAATGAGGGTCGAGGGAAAATTCAAAATTATTCAAAGCAGCCTTTTCCTGTTTAAAAGTTAAGCTTGACTATCTAGCTTTACTAGATGTATCAACTCAATATTTTGAGGTGCCATATTCTCTCTGTCATTTCTTTGGTGGTGCAGTCAGAAGGAGAGTCTTTGGGAATTCCTTTGGATAGAGTCATGCTGGTGGCTTCAAGGGGCCTGGTGACGGGAGCCCTGGGCTGAGTTCTGGAACTACTTGCTTGACGCTGGGTGAGTCAGGTTATCCCACAGAGTTTCTGTTTCCTCCTTATGAGATTGCTGGAAGGTGAAATAAGTCAAGCAGAGAAAGGCAATTTTGATACGGATTCACTCATTTATGGAACAGGAGAAATAGCAGGGAGCTCAGTAGGAGAAGGAAGGGAAGAATGAAGGGTGGGGTAAACAGAAGGGGGAATGAACCACGACAGACTATGGACTCTGGGAAACAAACTGAGGGCTTCAGAGGGGTTTGGTGGGGGGTTGGGATAGGCCGGTGATGGGTATTAAGGAGGGCACGTATTGCATGGAGCCCTGGGTGTTGTACGCAAACAATGAATCATGGAACACTACATCAAAAACTAAGGATGTAGTGTATGGTGACTAACATAACATAATAAAAAAAAATTTTAAAAAGAAAATAAAGAAATTGATGGAAGGTCATATCTGTGGAAAGTCTTTACACAGAAACTGTTCTGCCTATTGAAGAGCAACTAAAAACGAGGTGATTTGGGCTCTATTATTCTGTAAATAATAATTTTAAAACTCCCTGTCCTAGGGATATGGTATTTTATTGCATAAGGAAGCCTGAGAAGGCTGCAATGAAAGATTGCGATCTCAGAACACGTTCATGTTCCATGCATACATCACTTAACAGTTTGCACAGGTAGGAAGGTAAGTGGAGATAAATATGAAAGAAAGGGAAAGAAGGTGTGAACCATTCATTAGGTAGCCTTCTCCCTTTCTCAGGAAAGCCTTGGGCCAGTGTAATTTTGGGAAAGGAGGGGGAATCCTGGAGCTTTGCAGCAGATGGGGGTTCCAGGTCTGGGTAGAGGTGACGGGTCCCAGAGGAGAGCTGAGTGCATTCTGCAGCAGGGTATGGGCAGGGCGCGCTCCTGGGGTGGCTGTGGTCTCCCATGTGAACGTTGTGACAGGTGAGGGCTGTGAGCTGGTTCCTGGCTGAGGACAGTTGAGGCACAGGTGGAGAGCTGGCCGAGTCCCTTCTTCAGGGCCACCAGCCTCAGCCAGCACACACAGAATCATCGTTTGTCCCTGTCACTCCAATTCAGGCAGTCAGAGTTGCCAGGCCGAGATGTTTGCTGGAGCTTCTTTCCTTGCATGTGTGTGAAGTTTCAAACCTGAAGTGATGGACATGATGGGTCCTCAGAAAATCCGTAACTCTTTTATTTCCTGCTCTTATATCGACCAGTGAAGTGAATCGGACCGGCTAGTAGAAGGGGCTATCTGTGCGTTTTTATTTCCCAGTTTAATTAAAGAATGGGAAAACAGTCTTGTGAAATATTAAAAGAATCCTTTGTTGGTGTTCATGTCCCCCCCCCCCCCCGGGGTGGGGGTGCTTACCTGGAGACCCATCCAGGGCTCTGGAAGCTTGACCCGGTGAGTCACTTGCGACTTGAGCTGGGGAATTAATGAAGAAAACAGAATGAATGCTGGAGTTTGCCTGTATCGTTTGGACTCATGGTCCATGTAGCATCAGAACTCTTCACCCATGAGGCGTATCAGGATCCCTGAGGTTGTGGGCTTTGCTTTATGGGCTGAGGTTTTGTCTTCATCCTTATCTGGACAAGAGCCATGCCATCTGGCAATGGAGATCCAAATCCTTAGGTGACCATATCATCATCATCATTATCATAATTATTAATTATTAATTATTATTATTTTAAGAAGCAAGAGAGACATTGACTTTGAAATAAAATTATCAAAAGAAAGAACACAAGGTCAAATATATACGTGATGATTGAACTTGTGGTATCTCTCATTGGTGTGGGTCTTGTAGGGCTGCCCGAATGAGAAAGACCAAGGAATTCTATGTGGATAAAAGTGTGCTGTACACAGGGAGTGTTTTATTCCATCATTTGACCTCTCTCTCTGAAGGGAAAATAGAGTGGTGACTGGAGCTTGGTTCTGATTGGAAGGCCTGGGAGGTCAGTGAATCGAAAGAGCAGTGTTCATGCTTACATGGTTCTCAGTGCCCAGTGAGCGAAGTTTGGACACTTGGACTCGGAAGCATTGGTGTTCAGGGAGGATGTTGTCCGAGTTTGCAGCACATCAAATCACTTGGCTGGTCTGCCTAATTGGGCCAGTTTCTGCCTTTCTAAGGGCAGCTTGAAAGTGGCTTGTAAACCTAGGACATTTGTGGAGTGTTCTGCATGGGACCACTGTGTGGGCCAGTGTAGACACAACACAGGGAGTTCCAGAGCTAATGATGAGCATGTTTGTGAGGCTGGAGTTTGCTTCTCTGTGAGAAGGATTGAGCTGGAGTGGAAAGAAGTCTCTGGGTCTTAGGACTCACTGAGCCGATCCAAGCCTGGCAGGGTGCTGAGATCAGATGTCTGTTTCCCAGGATTTTGGCCAGAGGGATACTTGGGCTCTGGGCAGCATCTCTGCTCAGGTTTCTTGGATGAGCACCTCAGGGAAGAGGAGTAAATGTGTGTGCTCACCTGTCATCGAGGAAGGTTTCTGGTTTCAGGTTTCGTGTACAGGTGAATTCCTCATATGGCTCCCTTACCTGATGGTGTTCAGGGTGCAGGAGGTGGATGGACCCCCTCGTCCCGGGCATCCTGGCTGTGTAAGAGTCCTGGGGCACCTTTTCCCCTGGACTTTGGGCCAGGAAATTGGGAGCAGTAGGTGATGAAGCCATCAGTTGATGCCTCAGTTTCTTCCCTGCCAAGATGAACTGGAGATTATAATAAGTGCTATGGAAATATAAAGGAGGAGACAGGACTGGGGGTGCTGAAGGGAAGGTGGGGGTGGTGTTTGGTATTCACATAGGGGTCAGGTGGTACTTCACTAGGAGGGTGATGCTTGAGTCAAGATCTAGGGAAGGTCAGTGATATCACATGAAGAGCATTCTAAACAGAATGGAAAGCATGTGCAAAGGCCCCAGGGAAGGAGCATACCAGGTGCATCCATGAGCTACAAGATGGCCCTGTGACCACAGGCGACAGCTTAGGACTTGCATCATCAAGGTGACAGAGTGTGACAGAAAGCCATAGCAGGGCTGTGACCCCATGGGACCCTGTTTCACTGGGTCATCCTGGCTGCAGGGTTGAGAACAGATGACAGAGGGTTGAGGTTGGGCAAGGGAGGTCAATGATGACTCTTTTCCAGGAACTCAGGCAAGAGATGGGCTCCAGTGTGGTCCAGACAGGCGGCCTTGAAAGGAGTGGTGAGTCCTACGGTGGGTACGTCTTGAAGATGGAGCTCACAGAATTTGCCGACAGCTTAGATATTGAGGATGGGAGAAAGGAGGAACTGGGGTAACTCCCAGCTGTTGTGGGTTGTCCTGAGCGAGGGGAAGGAGAAGGTATCTGGGGGTAGGAGGTAGTCCACGTTCGGCATGCTGAGGAAGGTGCCTTTCTGGGTGGATCTGCTGAGGTTTGTTTCCAGGAGAAGCTTTCACATCTCCTCCCTCAGCAACGGTGAAGTATAAGTATTCCCCATTTTTTAAAATTCATGGGAAGACACTTGGCTTTTTGGAAAGATCTCCGTTATCACCTGGTTTCATTAATGGGAAGAAACCTGAAGAGGATGTTCCTTATGAAAAGAGTTGAACGGTGAGCTTTGCATTCAGCATCTGTTTGGGGAGAAGCACAACAGATGCAGCGTGCACCGTAACCAGCTCCTTCCTGTAAACCGCTCTCCGTGTCCAGCCACCAGCACTTTGAATTCTGTTTGTGAGCATCTGCTGTGCTTTCTCTCCATTTATTTTCGGCATCCATTAGGAATTGTGTCCTGGGTCCTGAGAAATGCCAACAATAAGTAAATTTAGGAGTCTGAGCATGGTCACTAATTTTTCCATATTAATTAATGGTCATTCCTTCTTTACACCCTTTCTGCTCTGAAAGGTTTCCTAGGAGTACTGTACTTTCAAAGAGCTGGGGAACCTGTACCCCATCCTGTGGGGTTCACTTTAGTCTCCATGCTGCACAGAACATTCCATGGCTGTCGGATTTTAACACACAAACCTGTATCTTTGACCACCTTCACCCTTCCCATCCTCCTCTGAATCAGGCACCCACAAATCTATTCTCCGTATCTATGCATTCAGTAATTTCTTTCCCCATGTTGTATGTACATGTGAGCATCTGTAATTGCCTTTCTGTGTCTGAGTTCTTCAGGAGGGAGCCCCATCAGTCATCTGATAGAACACTTTCATGGATCCCCTGTGAGGCAAGGATGATGCCCGGCCTTGGAGGGGGGCCACAGGTCCGCCCTCAGGATCCATGTCTCCCACTCCAGCCTTTTCAGAATGGACCTCTCACACCAAATCTAGGGTTAGGGGTAAGGCATAGGAGAATGAGAGTTCCAATAGGGTGGATGTGTCCAGAATTTCCACGGTGGGGGCGGGGATTGATGGCATGGGTTGGGGTGAGTGTGAAGCAGTGGGTTTGTGCCCATGAGCCAGTGAATGCAGGGGATCGAGGGAATCAAGTACAGAAGTAATTAGGATTTCTCCCCCTCGACCTCCTTTCTGGAGTCCCAAATAAAACGGTTTCGCTTTGGGTGGCATACTGAGGCCTTAGGTATGACTCAGGCTTCTTCATCTCCGTATCTTTGGAGGCAGACCTCTGGGAGTGGACTACTCAGAATCCAACCTATGATTACTGTCATGGAGGGGAGGATGGAAAGCCCGATTGACCGGCTCTAAACAAACTGACCTGGGGGCTGAGGAGAGTGCCAGTGTCACGGATGAGGGCCTAGAGTTCCGCTGAAAGTGGAGATTCGCTGGGCTTAGGTCAGGTGTTCACTTAGGTTTCTTCTCGCAAAACTTTCTGGAGTCCCAAATGGCATATTTTAGTTCTGTGTGGCAGGCTACTGCCTAACATTGCTCAGTGGTACCTGATCCCTGTGCTTTGGAGTCAGGCGTATGGGAATAAACCTAACAGACCCCAAACTAGAATTAAGGTGTGGGTCTAGGGGCATGGCCCTAAAGATCAGCCAGCAGATGCGACCTTCCAGGGGCCAAGAGTAGGGCGTGATTTGGGTTGCATCTGAAACACAGCAGTTGCAGGCAGGGGGGCTTTGAATGTGGGGTTCGTTGGGTTTGGAACAGCTGGGAATTCATAACTTCTGCTCTGCATTCCTTCTGCGGGTCCAAATGGCACAGTTTCCATCTGCATGGCATGCTGATTTGCAGGTATGACTCAGGTTTCCCCAGTCGCTGTGTGTTTGCCTCCTGGAAAGACCTCTTGGAAGCCAACGGAACATTTGGCTTAGGGCTCAGGAGCCTGGGAGGGACCATCTCCTGGTTTTGAGCTCACCATTGCTGTGTCCTGATTTGAGTAGGTGGGTTGTGGAGAAGGGAAGGCTCAGGGTTTTGGTCCAAGGGGACCCTGAATGCGGGAGCCCGCTAGAATTGATTCAGTGGGATATGCAGATTTTTCAGCCCCCGAATACCTCTGCATCCCAGATGGTACGTTTTCTTTCTGTGTGGCATGCTGAGGCCTCAGATAGGGCTCAGGTTTCCCAAATCCCTATATCTTTGTGCCATCTCTCTAGGAGTGGACCCCTGAGTACCCAAGCTATGGTGAGTGTCACGTCCTAGGAGGCTGCAAAGCCCAATCGACTGGCTCTGCCACCCTGTTGAGGCTCAGGAGAGTGGGCTGGAGAGACTGTTGGCACAGTGTTTAGGGGTCAGGAATCCACTGGAAGTGATTTTCTCTTTGCTTTGGTCAGGTGTTCCCTGAGGTTTCTCCTTCTCAGAGTGCTTTCTGGAGTCCCAGATGACAACCTTTCCTTCTGTGTGGCAGGCTTTGTGTCCTGACATTGCTCAGCAGTCCCCATTCCCTGGTCCTTGGAGCTAGATGTCTCGGAATGGACCTCACACTACTCAACGTGTAGTAAGGGCACGGGTCTAGGTGTATGGCTGTTCAGATGAGCCATCCGATGTGAGATTCCAGGGGCCTAAGAGGAGGGTGTGCTTTGGGTTGAATGTCAGACACAGGAGTTGCCCACAGGGGGTCTGTGGAAGTGGTGTCTCGCTGGGATTGGATCAGGTAGGCATTCTTATTTCTCTTCCTCTGCAGGTCCAAATGGTACGGTTTCCCTCTCTGTGGCATGCTGATTCACCAATGTGGCTCAGGTTTCCCCAGTCCCTGTGTGTTTGGTGCTTGGCTCCTGGAATGGTCTCTGGGAACCCAACGGAGCATTTGGCTTAGGGCTCAGGAGCATGGGAAAGACCATATCTTGGTTTTGAACTCAGCATTGCCGTGTCCTGATTTGAGTAGGTGGGTTGTGGAGAAAGGAAGGCTCAGGGTTTTCATCCAAGGGTCTCCTGAATGCGGGAGCTGGACGGGATTGACTGTGTGGGATATGCAGATTTCTCCTGCTCCTAATAGCCTCTAGAGTCCCAGATGGCACTCTTTCTTTCTGTGTGGCATGCTTTGGCCCCAATCGGGCTCAGGCTTCCCCAATACCTATATCTTTGTGCTGTGTCTCTAGGAGTGAAGCCCTGAGAACCCAACCTAATGTTAATGTCAGGCCCTAGGAGGATGGAAATCTCAATCGGCTGGCTCTGCGACCCTATCGGGGCTGAGGAGAGTGGGTTGGGGAGACTGTCGGCACAGTGTTTAGGGGCCAGGAATCTGCTGGAATTGGTTTCGTCTGGGCTTGGGTCAGGTGTTCCCTGAGGTTTCTCCGTCTCAGAGTGCTTTCTGGAGTCCCAAATGGCAGCCATGTATAGTGTTGTGTCTTTCCTTGTATAGTGTTGTGTCTCAGAGATAAGTGTTTTTCATTTTCATCAGGCGTCCGTGACCAATTTGATGAATGCTTCCATATTCATGAATGATGATATTATGGGTAAGTGGGTTCCTGTACAATGTTCTTTCTTACCTATAAGTTTATGGCACTTTGGTTAGGTTGCTGCAATCACTTACGATAGGGAGTCCACATTAACCAAAGATATTGTATGTTGTAAGATGGTTCCTGTACACTGTTGTTTCTCAGTTATATGTTCGGAGGACTTACCCAATGGAACCATAACCACCTTGATTCATGCTTCCATCTTCAGAAGGCTGATGTGATTTGAAGGGCATTATCCTCACACCATTGTTTCTTAGCTATAAGTATGGGAAAATTTCCCTAGGCCTACACACACAATGTTGAATAGGCATCAGTATTGATTAGGCTGATGTTAGTTGAAGGTGTTTTCCTGTACACGCTGGTTCATTACCATTAAGGATGGGGAATAGTCCTCAAGATTCAAGAAACTATTCATTAATGCTTCCATATTCATGAAAGATGCTGTTAATTGTTAATGCTATTCTGTAAAGTGGTGTTGTCAAGGGATAGGTATGTGGTCCTTTTCTTCTGATTCTACCTCCTCCTTGGTTCATGTTTCCATATTCATGAATGGTGATGTTCATTGTAAGGGGTTCTATCCTCTACACGTTTTTTTCTTAGATATATGTATGCGGTTTGGTGATTCATACACCCCCTATTTTCTGAAGGATTGTATAATCATGAGGGTGATTTTAGCTGAGGGCAGTCCCTATACACTGTTGTTTCTTACAGATATGTACTTAGACCTTTCCTAAAGCTTTGACAACCACTTTGAGTCATGCTTCCCTATTTCTAATCAGTGATATTATTGGTAGACATTATCCTGACACTGTTGTTTCCTAGAGAGAAGGGTGTGGTAATTTCCCTAGGACTGCAACACAATTTTGCGAAGGGATCCCTATGCAGGAGGTTGCTTTAATTGGAGGACAGTTCAAAGACACTGCTGTCTATTACGTACAAGAATGGGGCACAAATTTCATGTTTCAAGACCACTATGGTAAAATCTTCCTTACTCTTGAAAGATGATGTTCATTGGTCTTTCCTTGTATAGTGTTGCGTCTCAGAGATAAGTTTTTGGCACTCTTGTCAGGCTTCCACCACCATTTTGGTTAATGCTTCCATATTCATGAATTTTGATATTAGGGCTAAGTGGGTTCCTGTACACTGTTGTTTCTTACAGATAAGTTTATGGCCTTTTCATTACATTGCCACAACCATTTACGATAAGGATGCCACATTAACCAAAGATATTGTACGTTGTAAGATGGCTCCTGTACACTGTTGTTTCTCAGCTTTATGTTCGTAGGCCTTACCAGACGGTACCCTAGCGACCTTGACCGATGCTTCCATCTTTAGGAAGGCTGATGTGACTTGAAAGGCATTATTCTGACACTGTTGTTTCTTAGCTATAATTATGTGGACCTTTCCCTAGGCGTACACACCCAATCTTGAATAGGGATCAGTGTTGAGGAGGCTGATATTAGTTGAAGGTGTTTTCCTGTATACGGTGGTATATTACCAATAAGGTTGGGGCACGGTCCTCAAGATTTACAAACTTTTCATTAGGGGCGCCTGGGTAGCACAGCGGTTAAGCGTCTGCCTTCGGCTCTGGGCGTGATCCTGGTGTTATGGGATCGAGCCCCACATCAGGCTCCTCTGCTATGAGCCTACTTCTTCCTCTCCCACTCCCCCTACTTGTGTTCCCTCTCTCGCTGGTTGTCTCTATCTCTGTCAAATAAATAAATAAAATCTTTAAAAAATAAAAATAAAAACTTTTCATTAATGTTTCCATATTCGTGAAAGATGATGTTAATTGTTAATGCTATTCTCTAAAGTGGTATTGTCTTGGGATATGTATGTGGTCCTTTCCCTCTAATTCCACCTCCACCTTGGATCATATTTCCATATGCGTGAATGCTGATATCCATTGTAAGGGGTTCTTTCCTGTACACTGTTGTTTCTTAGATATATGTATGCGTGCCTTTGGTGATTCATAACCCCCTATTTTCTTTTTTTTAGTGTTTTTTTTATTATTTTATGTTAGTCACCATACAGTATATCCCTTGTTTTTGATGTAAATTTCAATGATTCATTAGTTGCGTATAACACCCAGTGCACCATACAATACGTACCCTCCTTAATGCCCATCACCAGCCTCTCCCATTCCCTCACCCCTCACCCCTCTGAAACAATCAGTTTCTATCTCAGAGTCCATTATCTGCCATGCTTTATTCCCCCTTCTCATTACCCCCCCTTTTTATCCCTTTCTTCTCTTACCGATCTTCCTAGTTCTTATGTTCCATAATTGAGAGAAAAAATATGATAATTGTCTTTCTTTGCTTGACTTATTTCACTTAGCATTACCTCCTCCAGTACCGTCCATGTTGCAGCAAATGTTGAGAAATCATTGGTCTTTCCTTGTATACTGTTGTGTCTCAGAGATAAGTTTTTGGCACTTTCGTAAGGCTCCACGACCACGTTGGTGAATGCTTCCATACTCATTATTAATGATGTCAGGGCTAAGTGGGTTCCCGTACACTGTTGTTTCTTACAGATAAATTTTTGGCATTGTAGTTATGTTGCCAGAACCACTTACAAAAAACTGTACGTTGTAATATATTTCCTGTACACTATGGTTTCTCAGGTATATTTCAGTAGGCTTTTCCTAATGGTACTTTAACCACCTAGATTCCTGCTTCCATCTTCAGGAAGGCTGATGTAACTTGAAGGGCATTATCCTGACACCGTTGTTTCTTAGCTATAAGTATGTGAACCTTTACCTAGGCCTACAGAGCCAAAATTGAATCGGGATCAGTGTTGAGGAGGCTGATGTGAGTTGAAGGTGTCTTCCTGTACACAGTGGTTCATTAGCAATAAGGATTGGGCAGAGTCCCCGAGATTCCAGAACCTTTTCATTAATTCTTCCTTGTGAAGGATTATGTTCATTGGTCTTTCCTTGTATAGTGTTGTGTCTCAGAGATAAGTGTTTGGCACTTTAGTCAGGCTTCCACGTCCAATTTGGTTACTGCTTCCATATTCACGAAGGATGATGTTAGGGCTAAGCAGGTTCCTGTACACTGTTGTTTCATATAAAAAAGCTTAAGGATTTTCTTTACGATGCCACAACCACTTACGATAGAGATTCCACATTAACCAAAGATACTGTATGTTGTAAGAGGGTTCCTGTACACTGTTTTTTCTCAGCTTTATGTTCGTAGGCCTTTCCTAACGGTACCATAACCACCTTGATTCCTCCTTCCATCTTCAGGAAGTCTGATGTGACTTGAAGGGAATTATCCTGACACCGTTGTTTCTTATCTCTAAGTATGTGGACATTTCCCTAGGCCAACACACCCAGTGTTGAGTTGGGATCACTATTGAGGAGGTTGATATGAGTTGAAGGTGTTTTCCTGTACACGGTGGTTTATTACCTAAAGGATGGGGCAAAGTCTTGGTAATTCCAGAACCTTTTCATTCATGCTTCCATAATCATGAAAGATGGTGTTCATTGGTCTTTCCTTGTATAGTGTTGTCTCTCAGAGATACGTGTTTTGCACTTTCGTAGGCTTCCACGACCATTTTCGTTAATGCTTCCATGTTCACGAATGATGGTGTTAGGGCTAATTTGTTCTTGTACACTGTTGTTTCTTACAGATTAGTTTATGGCATGTTCTTTACATTGCCACAACCACTTACGATAGGGATTCTACACTGAGCAAAGATACTGTACGTTATTTGTTATTTTTTTACTTTAATTTCTGCCAGATTTGGTCTCATTTCTGCCCTTAGAGATTCTATATTCTCATCAATATTTTCGTTAATACTTTTTCAAGTCTACACACCATCTTCACCTTTGTTACTCTGAATTCCATTTCTGATGATTTGGTTATGTCCATATCCATTAGTTCTGTGGCAGAAGCCACAGACTCATTTTCTTTGCTGGGGCGGATTTCTCCTTCTAGACATTCTAATGAGAAGTTGTGGGTTTGTCCAGAGCCCAAATTATTGACTGGGACCCAGGCCATGAGCCCTTGTTTTATGGGGATCTTAGGGATGTGGGCTTCTTGATTTTTCAGCCTGCCTTCTGGGGGAGGGGCCTGCCAAGCCGATATTAAGGTTAACCCTGTTTGGGTATAGTCTCCGTGTCCCCTGCAAGGGGGGATGGGGATGGGCACAGAGTGATTCGGTATTTCCAGGCTTTTGTTCTCCGGCGGCTTTCCCTGGTGTTTTGCTGTGCCTCTTCTGAGAGCCAGAGCAGCAGTGGCCAAATTTCATCCTCTGTCTCAGAGGGATTGCGGACAGTTCTCCACTGATGTTCTGGCCACTTTAACTCTGTTTCTGTTGGTGCTGCTCAACCCTGCACTGTCCGGGATGTGAGCCCCACACCTGGCATCCCAGCTCTCACCTACAGGGCCAGTGTGTCTCTGTCCTTTGTGTTTCTAACACCGCCAGCCACCAGCGGCCCCTGAATGCTCCAGGAGCATTATGTGTCTCTTTCTTACACACTTTTGCACATGCTTCCGTGTTCATGACAGAGGACTGTGAGATGCCAGATGGTTTCTCTATGGTGTTCCTTCATTGATTCAGTATATGGCACTTTCCTTATGTTTTCTTAGGCACCTGTACAAATGGTTTCATCTTCACCACCGAAGACGTGACTTCAAAGATGGCTTTGGTACAATGTTCTTTCCTAAGATTGGTTCT
>NW_028273820.1:0-29681 GCF_024610735.1 Ursus americanus | reverse complement strand
GGATCCCGGGGGCGGCCATCTTGGCGCGGGGGGCGGTTCCCGAGCCGATTCGGGGCCTAACGAGCCCGTTCGGGGGCCCCTGGGACGCCCCCTCCGGTCCCCAGGGCGGCGGGGGGGGTCACGTGACCTCCCCCGAACCGGAAGTGGCCCCTGGGGGGGTCACGTGACCCCCGCCGGACCGGAAGTGCCCCTCAGGCCGCCATCTTGGATCCCAGGGGCGGCCATCTTGGCGCGGGGGGCGGTTCCCGAGCCGATTCGGGGCGTAACGAGCCCGTTCGGGGGCCCCTGGGGCGCCCCCGCCGGTCCCCAGGGCGGCGGGGGGGGTCACGTGACCTCCCCCGAACCGGAAGTGGCACCTAGGGGGGTCACGTGACCCCCGCCGGACCGGAAGTGCCCCTCCGGCCGCCATCTTGGATCCCGGGGGGCGGCCATCTTGGCGCGGGGGGGCGGTTCCCGAGCCGATTCGGGGACTAACGAGCCCGTTCGGGGGCCCCTGGGGCGCCCCCCGCCGGTCCCCAGGGCGGCGGGGGGGGGTCACGTGACCTCCCCCGAACCGGAAGTGGCCCCTGGGGGGGTCACGTGACCCCCGCCGGACCGGAAGTGCCCCTCCGGCCGCCATCTTGGCTCCCGGGGGCGTCCATTTTGGCGCGGGGGGCGGTTCCCGAGGCGATTCGGGGCCTAACGAGCCCGTTCGGGGGCCCCTGGGGCGCCCCCGCCGGTCCCCAGGGCGGCGGGGGGGGTCACGTGACCTCCCCCGAACCGGAAGTGCCCCTGGGGGGGTCACGTGACCCCCGCCGGACCGGAAGTGCCCCTCCGGCCGCCATCTTGGATCCCGGGGGCGGCCATCTTGGCGCGGGGGGGGCGGTTCCGGAGGCGATTCGGGGCCTAACGAGCCCGTTCGGGGGCCCCTGGGACGCCCCCCGCCGGTCCCCAGGGCGGCGGGGTGGGGTCACGTGACCTCCCCCGAACCGGAAGTGGCCCCTGGGGGGGTCACGTGACCCCCGCCGGACCGGAAGTGCCCCTCCGGCCGCCATTTGGATCCCGGGGGCGTCCATCTTGGCGCGGGGAGCGGTTCCCGAGCCGATTCGGGGCCTAACGAGCCCGTTCGGGGGCCCCTGGGGCGCCCCCCGCCGGTCCCCAGGGCGGCGGGGGGGGTCACGTGACCTCCCCCGAACCGGAAGTGGCCCCTGGGGGGGTCACGTGACCTCCCCCGAACCGGAAGTGGCCCCTGGGGGGGTCACGTGACCCCCGCCGGACCGGAAGTGCCCCTCCGGCCGCCGTCTTGGATCCCGGGGGCGGCCATCTTGGCGCGGGGGGCGGTTCCCGAGCCGATTCGGGGCCTAACGAGCCCGTTCGGGGGCCCCTGGGACGCCCCCGCCGGTCCCCAGGGCGGCGGGGGGGGTCACGTGACCTCCCCCGAACCGGAAGTGGCCCCTGGGGGGGTCACGTGACCCCCGCCGGACCAGAAGTGCCCCTCAGGCCGCCATCTTGGATCCCAGGGGCGGCCATCTTGGCGCGGGGGGCGGTTCCCGAGCCGATTCGGGGCGTAACGAGGCCGTTCGGGGGCCCCTGGGGCACCCCCGCCGGTCCCCAGGGCGGCGGGGGGGTCACGTGACCTCCCCCGAACCGGAAGTGGCCCCTGGGGGGGTCACGTGACCCCCGCCGGACCGGAAGTGCCCCTCCGGCCGCCATCTTGGATCCCGGGGGCGGCCATCTTGGCGCGGGGGCGGTTCCCGAGCCGATTCGGGGCCTAACGAGCCCGTTCGGGGGCCCCTGGGGCGCCCCCGCCGGTCCCCAGGGCGGTGGGGGGGGTCACGTGACCTCCCCCGAACCGGAAGTGGCCCCTGGGGGGGTCACGTGACCCCCGCCGGACCGGAAGTGCCCCTCCGGCCGCCATCTTGGATCCCGGGGGCGGCCATCTTGGCGTGGGGGGCGGTTCCCGAGCCGATTCGGGGCCTAACGAGCCCGTTCGGGGGCCCCTGGGACGCCCCCGCCGGTCCCCAGGGCGGCGGGGGGGGTCACGTGACCTCCCCCGAACCGGAAGTGGCCCCTGGGGGGGTCACGTGACCCCCGCCGGACCGGAAGTGCCCCTCAGGCCGCCATCTTGGATCCCAGGGGCGGCCATCTTGGCGCGGGGGGCGGTTCCCGAGCCGATTCGGGGCGTAACGAGCCCGTTCGGGGGCCCCTGGGGCGCCCCCGCCGGTCCCCAGGGCGGCGGGGGGGGTCACGTGACCTCCCCCGAACCGGAAGTGGCACCTAGGGGGCTCACGTGACCCCCGCCGGACCGGAAGTGCCCCTCCGGCCGCCATCTTGGATCCCGGGGGCGGCCATCTTGGCGCGGGGGGCGGTTCCCGAGCCGATTCGGGGACTAACGAGCCCGTTCGGGGGCCCCTGGGGCGCCCCCGCCGGTCCCCAGGGCGGCGGGGGGGGTCACGTCACCTCCCCCGAACCGGAAGTGGCCCCTGGGGGGGTCACGTGACCCCCGCCGGACCGGAAGTGCCCCTCCGGCCGCCATCTTGGCTCCCGGGGGCGTCCATTTTGGCGCGGGGGGCGGTTCCCGAGGCGATTCGGGGCCTAACGAGCCCGTTCGGGGGCCCCTGGGGCGCCCCCGCCGGTCCCCAGGGCGGCGGGGGGGGTCACGTGACCTCCCCCGAACCGGAAGTGCCCCTGGGGGGGTCACGTGACCCCCGCCGGACCGGAAGTGCCCCTCCGGCCGCCATCTTGGATCCCGGGGGCGGCCATCTTGGCGCGGGGGGCGGTTCCCGAGGCGATTCGGGGCCTAACGAGCCCGTTCGGGGGCCCCTGGGACGCCCCCGCCGGTCCCCAGGGCGGCGGGGGTGGGGTCACGTGACCTCCCCCGAACCGGAAGTGGCCCCTGGGGGGGTCACGTGACCCCCGCCGGACCGGAAGTGCCCCTCCGGCCGCCATTTGGATCCCGGGGGCGTCCATCTTGGCGCGGGGAGCGGTTCCCGAGCCGATTCGGGGCCTAACGAGCCCGTTCGGGGGCCCCTGGGGCGCCCCCGCCGGTCCCCAGGGCGCCGGGGGGGGTCACGTGACCTCCCCCGAACCGGAAGTGGCCCCTGGGGGGGGTCACGTGACCCCCGCCGGACCGGAAGTGCCCCTCCGGCCGCCATCTTGGATCCCGGGGGCGGCCATCTTGGCGCGGGGGGCGGTTCCCGAGCCGATTCGGGGCCTAACGAGCCCGTTCGGGGGCCCCTGGGGCGCCCCCCGCCGGTCCCCAGGGCGGCGGGGGGGGGTCACGTGACCTCCCCCGAACCGGAAGTGGCCCCTGGGGGGGTCACGTGACCCCCGCCGGACCGGAAGTGCCCCTCCGGCCGCCATCTTGGATCCCGGGGGCGGCCATCTTGGCGCGGGGGGCGGTTCCCGAGCCGATTCGGGGCCTAACGAGCCCGTTCGGGGGCCCCTGGGACGCCCCCCGCCGGTCCCCAGGGCGGCGGGGGGGGGTCACGTGACCTCCCCCGAACCGGAAGTGGCCCCTGGGGGGGTCACGTGACCCCCGCCGGACCGGAAGTGCCCCTCCGGCCGCCATCTTGGCTCCCGGGGGCGTCCATTTTGGCGCGGGGGGCGGTTCCCGAGGCGATTCGGGGCCTAACGAGCCCGTTCGGGGGCCCCTGGGGCGCCCCCGCCGGTCCCCAGGGCGGCGGGGGGGGTCACGTGACCTCCCCCGAACCGGAAGTGCCCCTGGGGGGGTCACGTGACCCCCGCCGGACCGGAAGTGCCCCTCCGGCCGCCATCTTGAATCCCGGGGGCGGCCATCTTGGCGCGGGGGGCGGTTCCCGAGGCGATTCGGGGCCTAACGAGCCCGTTCGGGGGCCCCTGGGGCGCCCCCCGCCGGTCCCCAGGGCGGCGGGGGGGGTCACGTGACCTCCCCCGAACCGGAAGTGGCCCCTGGGGGGGTCACGTGACCCCCGCCGGACCGGAAGTGCCCTTCCGGCCGCCATCTTGGATCCCGGGGTCGGCCATCTTGGCGCGGGGGCGGTTCCCGAGGCGATTCGGGGCCTAACGAGCCCGTTCGGGGGCCCCTGGGGCGCCCCCGCCGGTCCCCAGGGCGGCGGGGGGGGTCACGTGACCTCCCCCGAACCGGAAGTGGCCCCTGGGGGGTCACGTGACCCCCGCCGGACCGGAAGTGCCCCTCCGGCCGCCATCTTGGATCCCGGGGGCGGCCATCTTGGCGCGGGGGGCGGTTCCCGAGGCGATTCGGGGCCTAACGAGCCCGTTCGGGGGCCCCTGGGGCGCCCCCGCCGGTCCCCAGGGCGGCGGGGGGGGTCACGTGACCTCCCCCGAACCGGAAGTGGCCCCTGGGGGGGTCACGTGACCCCCGCCGGACCGGAAGTGCCCCGCCGGCCGCCATCTTGGATCCCGGGGGCGGCCATCTCGGCGCGGGGGGCGGTTCACGACCCGACTCGGGGCCTTACGAGCCCATTCGGGGTGCCCCCGCGGCTTCCGTGACCGCCGCTAGATGCATAATTGTCCAATAATGAGATCAGCCTGCTTAGGAGAATGTGAAGAAAGAGATCTAGTCAGTTCTGCATTAGCGAGTAAGTTGATTCTGGTTTCCAGAGAATTGTTGCAAATTTTAATCCCCTGTAATTTATACTCTATATTACTGAGAAACGTGCTACCTGTGTCAGGTCACGTGTTGCCACATTGCGGATTCTTTTTTCCCCATTCGTTTGGAATCAACCTCCCCATTTACTGGCAGATATTCCATAGATGATGTTGAGGAGAGTCCTTTCAGCTAGTTGTGTCAGTTATTTGAAATACGCTTCCACTTATATACCTACCTTCAAAGGGGTAGAAATTATCTGCCGTGACCTAGGAAATCAATACATGGCTTAAATGTTTCATGGATATCTAGCTGAATTTTCCATTTTATTTTTGGGATCCAGAGAATCACTTTCTGCAGGTGAGAATAGCACAAGCCTAACCTGTTCATATACGTACAGAAGTGCACACGTGCATGCATAATATTAACATAGAACCTTAACTGAAGAGAGGTGAGGCTGGGGGGGGGCCTGGTGGCTCCATTGGTTAAGGGGCTGACTCCTGATTTTGGCTCAGGTCATGATCTCAGGTCATGGGATCACCCCATCTAGGGCTCTGTGCTCAGCGGGGAGTCTGCTGGAGATTTCTGTCTCTGTCTCCCTCTGCCCCTCCTCTTTCTCTCTCTCCCTTAAATAAATAAATCTTAAAAATAAAAAAGAAAAGGAATAAAGCCAAAGTGTGCATGTGCATGAATGTGTGTGTGTGTGTGTGTGTGTGTGTGTGTGTGTGTGTGTGTGTCTTCTAGGGCTTTCCTAATGTAGAATCCTCCTATCTTCCACACTTGAGAGATATTTCTTAAATACCCAGCAATTCCCTGTAATAAGGGCCAACATGTTTTGTGTGCCTACTGTGTACCAGGCCAATGCTGAACGAGTTACAAGGATTACCTCATTTAAGAAAGTCATCTTGTGAGGTTGGTACAGTTCTTATTCCCAGATGTCAGATGAAAAGGCTCAAGCCTAGAGCTAGAACTTGCTTTCCAGAGTGACACTACTAACAAGTGCTGGAAGTGGAATGGCGATGCGGGCAGGAGGCTTCCAAAGCATACACTGCTGATCTGTTACCACATCCTGGGTCCCTGCAGCCTCTCAACGTGTGGAATTCAATAAATGATAAAGACGATGCTGAATCACAGGAATCCTTTCACCCTTAACTTTTGGTGGAAAATTCCAAGACATGAAGACTAGCTAGCAAACAAGTTCTCAGCATCAGAAAGAGGAAACAGAGGAAAAGGGCAAAAATAAATGTACAGTTTCGTTCACAGTTGTGATTTTAAGGGAAAAATAATGAAAGAAAATTCAGCATGTAATCTTACGTGTGATATTAGAAAGTAAAGATGACTGGCATTACTAACTAGAAAGTCATGTCATTAGTCAGAAGGACTTACCCTATTCTATTGTCTTTACCTTGTTAAAGGGGGGAAAAGGTCCCTAATAGAATAAACAGATTATACTACAAAAAGCAAACATACAAGGATGGCTGAAAATAAAATGACTAATTTTCATCTCTCAAAAAAAAAAAAACCCCACAAAACAGAACAAATATATAACCCTGCCCCCAATGTTCATTCGCCAGAGCACTCTCTTCTTTGTGAAGATTGTGTCTCCCAGGCAGCTGTCCTGACTTGGGTTTGAATAAAACTCTCTTTCTTTCTCTCTAAGATGTTTTAAAAGGTTCATTCATTTAGTGTCGACAATAACACTATGTTTTCTTTTTAAGTGAAAAATAAATGTTCCTGGTTCACAACTGCGACAGCACTGGAGGATGGCTGTTCCTTCTGGCCCCTTCCCTGTAGAACCAAGCATGTGTATATAGATTCCAGCACAAATGGGCTCATCCTAGAAGGATGCTTTGAAGGTCTGAGAAGCACTATCCACTCCATGGGTGAGACAAGAAGGCAAAGCTATTCCCACTTGGAACATTCCTTCTGGGGCTTAAAATTGCCTTGGAAATGCATGAAAGCATTGCGTTTCCTAAAGCCCAAGGCTGGAACAGTCTGAGAGCAGCTGACCTTGCCAGGAACCAGGCACACCCCTGCAAGGAGGGTTGGTGCAGAAGGGAAGGGACAGGGCTCTGAGGGTGGTCTGCAGCTAGAGGGGTCCGTGGAAGGGGCCGTGGTGTGTGTGTGTGTGTGTGTGTGTGTGTTTGGGGCCCTTCCCACGATCCCACTCACGCCTGCGCAGGGCACTGCGCCAAGGAGGTGCCTCCTTGACCCCCTGCGCTCCCAGAGTTGCGAGTCGGTGGGGCGGGTTGCCCGGCATTCAAGGGGCTGGAAGCACCACACTCCCCAACCAACCGTGTGGGGGAGGAGCTACGTCTCTATGGGCGGACCCAGAGCAGCCGAGGACGCAGACCGGGGAGCCAGAGAAGGGGAGCTCTGAGAGAGTCAACCTGTGGAGTTCCTGGCTGAGGGAGTGCGTGCTGTGTGTCGGGGTGGGGGTCTGGGAGTAGGGGGCACCCCGGGTGGGAGGTGAGGTTCTGGAAGGGCGTGTGGAGAGAGTTCCTCATGGAGACTCAGGTGAGTTTTTTTTCCCTTGCAAGTCTCTTCTGCCCAGTCTCCGTCAACTGGCCTTATGCCCCAGACCCAGGAACTCCAGGGCGTCCGCTCAGCAGAGCTTTTGTGGGATGGGTTGCAGACATTCCAGGGTTTCCCGTGTTCCCCAGGAAGAGCGAGAGTAAGGACCGCACAGTCCCCAACTTCAGTGGGGTGCCCCCTGTCCCCTGACACAGTGCAGGTAATGGACCTTGAGCAGTACCCCGAGTTCAGCAGGGTGTTCCCTGTTCCCTCAGGCACAGGTGTGGTGGTAAGAAGCCCCAGAACCGTTTGGGGGCTTCAGCATTGTGTGCCCTGTCTCCCAGGGACCGTGGGAATGGGCTGTGAAGATAATTACTACTTAAAGAAACAAGTCTGTGTTTCCCCTTCTCCCAGAAACGGCAGCAGCTGTGCAGGCTTTAGGTCCGAGGAGCTGCCTTCTCCCCAGCTGACAGCACTTCTCTGGCTCCACGAGACCCAAGGTTTTAAACGTCTGCATCTGAGTCAGTGAGGCCTCTTGCCACAGGACGCCAGCATTCAGAGAAAGCTGCAGGTCCGTTTGGGGAAATGGCATCTCCACGTCAGGACTGGAGGTAAAACCTCTCATTAACCCACCATCTCCTGGGCTTTGCTCTTTGCTCTAGTTGAGCCATGAAGTAAAACTGAAGTAGTACTTGTCAGCGTTCTGGATTTGCTGAAAGAGGTACTTAGTTTCTGAGCAGGGAGAACGTTGCAGGGCATCCCATTTTCCCTGTTCCTTTATTGCTTATGAATGTATTTTGAACAGCTGTTTCCTAGAAACACTCTTTTATTAGAAAGGGAAGGTGAGATTTACTCTTTGTGTATTTTTAAGATCTACTTTATTCCTCATCTCACAGTGTTTATTCTGTTGGGCCTAAGATGTGGTTGAGAAGCCACCATTTAGAGTTAGGTGGCTTTTTTGTCGTCAGATACAGATTTGGATGATGCCTTGTCCTATATCAAAGGTGATGTTTCATCACTGATTCGTCTTTTCATCCAAAGAGTTACAATGAGGGTCGAGGGAAAATTCAACATGATTCAAAGCAGCCTTTTCCTGTTTAAAAGTTGAGCTTGACTATCTAGCTTTACTAGATGTATCATCTCGGTATTTTGAAGTGCCATATTCTCTCTGTCGTTTCTTTGGTGGTGGAGTCAGAAGGAGAGTCTCTGGGAATTCCTCTGGATAGAGGCATGCCGGTGGCTTCAGGGGGCTTGGCGTCGGGAGCCCTGGGCGGAGTTCTGGAACTGCTTGCCCGATGCTGGGTGAGTCAGGTTATCCCACAGAGTTTCTGTTTCCTCCTTATGAGATTGCTGGAAGGTGACATAAGTCAAGCAGAGAAAGGCAATGATCATACAGTTTCACTCATTTATGGAACATAAGAAATAGCAGGGAGATCAGTAGGAGAAGGAAGGGAAGAATGAATGAGGAGCTTCACAGAAGGGGGAATGAATCACAAAAGACTATGGACTCTGGGAAACAAACTGAGGGCTTCAGAGGGGGAGGGTGGTGGTTGATTGGGATAGGCCACTGATGGGTATTAAGGAGGGCACGTATTGCACGGAGCCCTGGGTGTTAGCCGTAAACAAGGAATCATGGAACACTCCATCAAAAAGTAATGATGTGGTGTATGGTGACTCACATAACATAATTAAAAAATTAAAAAAAAAGAAATTGCTGGAGGGTCATCTCTATGGAAAGGCTTTTTACACAGAAACTGTTCTGCCTAAGGAAGAGTAACTAAACACGATGTGATTTGGGCTGTATTATTCTGTAAATAATTTTAAAACTCCCTGTCCTAGGGATACGATATGTTATTGCACGCAGAGGCCTGAGAAAGCTGCAATGAAAGCTTGAGATCTCAGAGCACATTCGTGTTCCATGGATACGTCACTGAACGGTTTGCACAGGTAGGCAGGTAAGTGGAGAGAAATATGACAGAAGGGGAGAGAAGGTGTGAACCATTCATTAGGTAGCCTTCTCCCCTTCTCAGGAAAGCCTTGGGCCAGTGTCATTTTGGAAGAAGAGGGGGAATCCTGGAGCTTTGCAGCAGACAGGGGAGTTCCAGGTCTGGGTAGAGGTGACAGGGATCCCAGAGGAGAGCTGAGTGCATTCTGCAGCAGGGTGAGGGCAGGGCAAGCTCCAGGGGTGGCTGTGAGTCTCCCGTGTGACCGTTGTGACAGGTGAGGGCTGCGAGCAGGTTCCTGGCCGAGGACAGGTGAGGCACAGGTGGAGAGCTGGCCGAGCCCCTTCTTCAGGGCCACCGGCCTCACCAAACACACACAGTCTCATCGTCTGTCCGTGTCACTCCAATTCAGACTGTCAGAGTCGCCAGGCCGAGATGTTTGGTGGTGCTTCTTTCCTTGCATGCGTACGAAGTTTCAAACCTGAGGTGACGGACGTGATGGGTCCTCAGAACATCTGTTACTCTTTTATTTCCTGCTCTACTTCCGATCGGTGAAGTGAATCGGACCTGCTAGTGGAAGGAGCTATCTGTGCGTTTTTATTTCCTAGTTTAATTAAACAATGGGAAAAGAGTCTTCTGAAATAGTAAAGGAATCCTTTCTGGGTGTTCATGTTTTTCTCTTCTGCGAGCCACGTTCCGATATTAGAAATTATTTGTTAAAGTGAAACAGCCTCAGAGCTGTCACAGGGTTTGGTGGCCTTTGTGAGAGGGAGAAAGGGAGAAGGAGTGTAGGTTCTTTAGGAGGTTGGGGAGTGCCACATTGTGCTCCCAAAGGAAATGGAGCCTCCAGCCAGCCTTCCCGGGGCAGGGGTGGCGGGGGGGGGTGCTGCTTACCTGGAGGCCCATCCTGGGCTCTGGAAGCTTGACCTGGTGAGTCACTTGTGACTTGAGCTGGGGAATCGATGAAGAAAATAGAATGAATGCTGGGGGTTGCCTGTATCCTTTGGACTCAGACAACTCCATGTAGCAAAGGAACTCTTCACCCCTGAGGCGTGTCGGGATCCCTGAGGGTGTGGGGTTTGCTTCACGGGCTGAGGTTCTGTCTTCATCCTTATCTGGACCGGAGCCATGTTGTCTGGCTATGGAGATCCAGACCCTTAGGTGACCATGTCATCATCATCATTATCATTATTAGTATTAGTATTTTAACAAAGCAATAGAGACATTGACTTTGAGATAAAAATACTGCAAGGAACAACACAAGGTCAAATATATACGTGATGATTGAACTTGTGGTGTCTCTCACTGGTGTGGGTCTTGTAGGGCTGCCCAAATGAGGAAGATCAAGGAATTCTATGTGGATAGAAGTGTGCTGTGCACAGGGAGTGTTTTATTCCATCAGTTGACCTCTCTCTGAAGGGAAAATAGCGTGGTGTCTGGAGCTTGGTTTCTGATCGGAAGGACCGGGAGGCCAGTGAATGGAAAGAGCGGTGTTCATGTTGACATGGTGCTCGGTGCCCAGTGAGCGAAGGTCGGAAGCTTGGACTCAGAAGCGTTGGTGTTCAGGGAGGATGTTGTCTGAGTTTGCAGCACATCGAGTCACTTGGCTGGTCTGCCTGATCGGGCCAGTTTCTGCCTTTCTAAGGGCAGCTTGAAAGTGCAACCCTAGGGCATTTGCAGAGTGGTCTGCATGGAACCCCTGTGTGGGCCAGTGTGGATACAACCCAGGGAATTCCAGAGCTACCGATGAGCACGTCTGTGAGGCTGGAGTTTGCTTCTCCGTGACAAGGATTGAGCCGGAGTGCAAAGAAGTCTCTGGGTCTTAGGACTCACCGAGCGGGTCCCAGGCTGGCAGGGTGGTCGGATCAGATGTCTGTTTCCCAGGACCTTGGCCAGAGGGAGATTTGGACCCTGGGAAGCGTCTCTGCTCAGCTTTCTCGGGTGAGCACCTCCGGCAAGGGGAGGAAGCGTGTGTGCTCACCTGTCATCGAGGAAGGTGTCTGGTTTCAGGTTTCGTGTGCAGGTGGATTCCTCACGCGGCTCCCTTTCCTGATGGTGTTCGGGGTGCAGGAGGTGGGTGGACCCCTCGTCCCGGGCATCCGGGCTGTGCAGGAGCCCTGGGGCACCTTTTCCCCTAGGGATCTGGAGCACGACACCGGGCGGGGGTCGGTGGTGAAGCCATCAGTTGGTGCCTCAGTTTCTTCCGTGCCGAGATGGAGTGGAGACTCTAAGTGCTATGGAAATAGAAAGCAGGAGACGGGGCTGGGGGTGCTGAAGGGGAGGTGGGGGTGGTGTTCGCTATTCATATAGGGGCCAGGTGGTACTTCACTAGGAGGGTGATACTTGAGTCAAGATCTAAAGAAGGTGAGTGAGATCACATCGAGAGCATTGTAAACTGAAGGGAAAGCATGTGCAAAGGCCCCAGGCAGGAGTATACCAGGTGTGCGCAGGAGCAGCAAGAAGGCCCCGTGCCCACGGCAGACAGCTTAGGACATGACCTCAGGGAGGTGACAGAGTGTAACAGAAAGTCATTGCAGGCCCGTGACCCCATGGGACCCTGTCTCACTGGGCCATCCTGGCTTCAGGGTTGAGAACAGATGACAGAGGGTTGAAGATGGGCAAGGGAGGTCAATGATGACGCTTTTCCAGGAACTCAGGCAAGAGATGGGCTCCAGTGTGGACCAGACAGGTGGCCTCGGAAGGAGCGGTTAGTCCTATGGTGGGTACGTCTCGAAGACGGAGCTCACCGGATTTGCCGACGGCTTAGATATCGGGGATGGGAGAAAGGAGGACCCGGGGTAACTCCCAGCTGCTGCGGGCTGTCCCGAGCGAGGGAAGGAGAAGGTTTCTGGGGGTAGGAGGTAGTCCGTGTGCCGCATGCTGAGGAAGGTGCCTCTCCCGGTGGATCTGCTGAGGTTTGTGTCCGGGAGAACCTTTCACGTGTCCTCCCTCAGCAACGTTCAAGTACAAGTATCCCCCATTTTTTAAAAGTTCATGGGAAGACACTTGGCTTTTTGAAAAGATCTCCGTTATTACCTGGTTTCACTAATGGGAAGAAACCGGAAGAGGATTTTCCTCTTATGAAAAAAGTCGAACAGCGAGCATCGCGTTCAGCATCTGTTTTGGGGAGGAGCACGACAGAGGCAGCGTGCAGCCTAACCACCGCTTCCAGGGAACCGCTGTCTGCGTCCAGCCACCGGCACTTTGAATTGTGTCTGTGAGCGTCTGCTGTGCTTTATCTCCATTTATTTTCAGCATCCGTTAGGAGTTGTGTCCCGAGGCCTAGGAAAAGCCAAAGAGAAGTCATTTTTGGAGTCTGAGCGTGCTCACTCATTTTTCCATATAAATTAATGGTCACTCCTTCTTTACACCATTTCTGCTGTGAAACGTTTCCTAGGAGCACTGTACTTTCAAAGAGCAGGGGAACCTGTACCCCATCCTGCCGGGTTAGCTTTAGTCACCACGCTGCACAGAACATTCCATGACTATCAGATTTTCTCACTCAGACACTGCATCTTTGACCACCTTCACCCGCCCCCCCCCCCCGTTCCCCGCATCGGGCAGCCACCCATCTCTTCTCCCTGTCTGTGCATTCAGTATTTGTTTATTTCACGTGGAATGATCATGAGAGCATCTGGTATTTGTCTTTCTGTGTCTGAGTTACTTAGTAGAAGGCTCCCAAGGTCTATGTTTCTATGTGTGTTTATTGGGAATAATGCTGCAGTGACCACGGGAGTCCATCTGTCTTTTGGGGGTACTGTTTTTGTGCTCTCCAAATCAATACTCAGTAGAGCCATTACTGGGTCGTGTGGTAGTTGTATTTATTTCTCAGGAACCTCCATACCGTTTGTCACAGTGACCGCACCATTTCCATTCCCACCAACAGTGCACAGGTTCCCATTGTCTGCACACCCCCGACCACACCGAGTGTCTCTCTCTGGGACGATGCCGTTGCAACACATGTGAGGTGATAGCCGATTGTGGTTTTGACTTATGTCTCCTTGAGGATGATTAGTGATGTTGAAAAACTTTTTCTGTCTATATTGGCCACGTGTATACGATCACTGGAAAGGAAATATGCACAAAATCTCCGCGAATTAAAATATTTTCTTTATTCATTTGACAGAGATAGACACAACCAGCGAGAGACACAACACAAGCAGGTGGAATGGGAGAGGAAGTAGCAGAGTTCCAGAAGAGGAGCCTGGGGGGCTCGATCCCAGAACGCCATCTTGATTCGGCGCCTAACGAGCCCGTTCGGGGGCCCCTGGGGCGCCCCCGCCGGTCCCCAGGGCGGCGGGGGGGGTCACGTGACCTCCGCCGAACCGGAAGTGGCCCCTGGGGGGGTCACGTGACCCCCGCCGGACCGGAAGTGCCCCTCCGGCCGCCATCTTGGATCCCGGGGGCGGCCATCTTGGCGCGGGGGGCGGTTCCCGAGGCGATTCGGGGCCTAACGAGCCCGTTCGGGGGCCCCTGGGGCGCCGCCGCCGGTCCCCAGGGCGGCGGGGGGGGGTCACGTGACCTCCCCCGAACCGGAAGTGGACCCTGGGGGGGTCACGTGACCCCCGCCGGACCGGAAGTGCCCCTCCGGCCGCCATCTTGGATCCCGGGGGCGGCCATCTTGGCGCGGGGGCGGTTCCCGAGCCGATTCGGGGCCTAACGAGCCCGTTCGGGGGCCCCTGGGGCGCCCCCCGCCGGTCCCCAGGGCGGCGGGGGGGGTCACGTGCCCTCCCCCGAACCGGAAGTGGCCCCTGGGGGGGTCACGTGACCCCCGCCGGACCGGAAGTGCCCCTCCGGCCGCCATCTTGGATCCCGGGGTCGGCCATCTTGGCGCGGGGGGCGGTTCCCGAGCCGATTCGGGGCCTAACGAGCCCGTTCGGGGGCCCCTGGGGCGCCCCCCGCCGGTCCCCAGGGCGGCGGGGTGGGGTCACGTGACCTCCCCCGAACCGGAAGTGGCCCCTGGGGGGTCACGTGACCCCCGCCGGACCGGAAGTGCCCCTCCGGCCGCCATCTTGGATCCCGGGGGCGGCCATCTTGGCGCGGGGGGCGGTTCCCGAGGCGATTCGGGGCCTAACGAGCCCGTTCGGGGGCCCCTGGGGCGCCCCCGCCGGTCCCCAGGGCGGCGGGGGGGGTCACGTGACCTCCCCCGAACCGGAAGTGGCCCCTGGGGGGGTCACGTGACCCCCGCCGGACCGGAAGTGCCCCTCCGGCCGCCATCTTGGATCCCGGGGGCGGCCATCTTGGCGCGGGGGCGGTTCCCGAGCCGATTCGGGGCCTAACGAGCCCGTTCGGGGGCCCCTGGGGCGCCCCCCGCCGGTCCCCAGGGCGGCGGGGGGGGTCACGTGACCTCCCCCGAACCGGAAGTGGCCCCTGGGGGGGTCACGTGACCCCCGCCGGACCGGAAGTGCCCCTCTGGCCGCCATCTTGGATCCCGGGGGCGGCCATCTTGGCGCGGGGGCGGTTCCCGAGCCGATTCGGGGCCTAACGAGCCCGTTCGGGGGCCCCTGGGGCGCCCCCGCCGGTCCCCAGGGCGGCGGGGGGGGGTCACGTGACCTCCCCCGAACCGGAAGTGGCCCCTGGGGGGGTCACGTGACCCCCGCCGGACCGGAAGTGCCCCTCCGGCCGCCATCTTGGATCCCGGGGGCGGCCATCTTGGCGCGGGGGCGGTTCCCGAGGCGATTCGGGGCCTAACGAGCCCGTTCGGGGGCCCCTGGGGCGCCCCCGCCGGTCCCCAGGGCGGCGGGGGGGGGTCACGTGACCTCCCCCGAACCGGAAGTGGCCCCTGGGGGGGTCACGTGACCCCCGCCGGACCGGAAGTGCCCCTCCGGCCGCCATCTTGGATCCCGGGGGCGGCCATCTTGGCGCGGGGGCAGTTCCCGAGGCGATTCGGGGCCTAACGAGCCCGTTCGGGGGCCCCTGGGGCGCCCCCGCCGGTCCCCAGGGCGGCGGGGTGGGTCACGTGACCTCCCCCGAACCGGAAGTGGCCCCTGGGGGGGTCACGTGACCCCAGCCGGACCGGAAGTGCCCCTCCGGCCGCCATCTTGGCTCCCGGGGGCGTCCATCTTTGCGCGGGGGGCGGTTCCCGAGGCGATTCGGGGCCTAACGAGCCCGTTCGGGGGCCCCTGGGGCGCCCCCGCCGGTCCCCAGGGCGGCGGGGGGGGTCACGTGACCTCCCCCGAACCGGAAGTGGCCCCTGGGGGGGTCACGTGACCCCCGCCGGACCGGAAGTGCCCCTCCGGCCGCCATCTTGGATCCCGGGGGCGGCCATCTTGGCGCGGGGGCGGTTCCCGAGGCGATTCGGGGCCTAACGAGCCCGTTCGGGGGCCCCTGGGGCGCCCCCCGCCGGTCCCCAGGGCGGCGGGGGGGGTCACGTGACCTCCCCCGAACCGGAAGTGGCCCCTGGGGGGGTCACGTGACCCCCGCCGGACCGGAAGTGCCCCTCCGGCCGCCATCTTGGATCCCGGGGGCGGCCATCTTGGCGCGGGGGCGGTTCCCGAGCCGATTCGGGGCCTAACGAGCCCGTTCGGGGGCCCCTGGGGCGCCCCCGCCGGTCCCCAGGGCGGCGGGGGGGGTCACGTGACCTCCCCCGAACCGGAAGTGGCCCCTTGGGGGGTCACGTGACCACCGCCGGACCGGAAGTGCCCCTCCGGCCGCCATCTTGGATCCCGGGGGCGGCCATCTTGGCGCGGGGGGCGGTTCCGGAGGCGATTCGGGGCCTAACGAGCCCGTTCGGGGGCCCCTGGGGCGCCCCCCGCCGGTCCCCAGGGCGGCGGGGTGGGGTCACGTGACCTCCCCCGAACCGGAAGTGGCCCCTGGGGGGGTCACGTGACCCCCGCCGGACCGGAAGTGCCCCTCCGGCCGCCATCTTGGATCCCGGGGGCGGCCATCTTGGCGCGCGGGCGGTTCCCGAGGCGATTCGGGGCCTAACGAGCCCGTTCGGGGGCCCCTGGGGCGCCCCCGCCGGTCCCCAGGGCGGCGGGGGGGGGTCACGTGACCTCCCCCGAACCGGAAGTGGCCCCTGGGGGGGTCACGTGACCCCCGCCGGACCGGAAGTGCCCCTCCGGCCGCCATCTTGGATCCCGGGGGCGGCCATCTTGGCGCGGGGGCGGTTCCCGAGCCGATTCGGGGCCTAACGAGCCCGTTCGGGGGCCCCTGGGGCGCCCCCGCCGGTCCCCAGGGCGGCGGGGGGGGGTCACGTGACCTCCCCCGAACCGGAAGTGGCCCCTGGGGGGGTCACGTGACCCCCGCCGGACCGGAAGTGCCCCTCTGGCCGCCATCTTGGATCCCGGGGGCGGCCATCTTGGCGCGGGGGCGGTTCCCGAGCCGATTCGGGGCCTAACGAGCCCGTTCGGGGGCCCCTGGGGCGCCCCCGCCGGTCCCCAGGGCGGCGGGGGGGGTCACGTGACCTCCCCCGAACCGGAAGTGGCCCCTGGGGGGGTCACGTGACCCCCGCCGGACCGGAAGTGCCCCTCCGGCCGCCATCTTGGATCCCGGGGGCGGCCATCTTGGCGCGGGGGCGGTTCCCGAGGCGATTCGGGGCCTAACGAGCCCGTTCGGGGGCCCCTGGGGCGCCCCCGCCGGTCCCCAGGGCGGCGGGGGGGGTCACGTGACCTCCCCCGAACCGGAAGTGGCCCCTGGGGGGGTCACGTGACCCCCGCCGGACCGGAAGTGCCCCTCCGGCCGCCATCTTGGATCCCGGGGGCGGCCATCTTGGCGCGGGGGCAGTTCCCGAGGCGATTCGGGGCCTAACGAGCCCGTTCGGGGGCCCCTGGGGCGCCCCCGCCGGTCCCCAGGGCGGCGGGGTGGGTCACGTGACCTCCCCCGAACCGGAAGTGGCCCCTGGGGGGGTCACGTGACCCCAGCCGGACCGGAAGTGCCCCTCCGGCCGCCATCTTGGCTCCCGGGGGCGTCCATCTTTGCGCGGGGGCGGTTCCCGAGGCGATTCGGGGCCTAACGAGCCCGTTCGGGGGCCCCTGGGGCGCCCCCGCCGGTCCCCAGGGCGGCGGGGGGGGTCACGTGACCTCCCCCGAACCGGAAGTGGCCCCTGGGGGGGTCACGTGACCCCCGCCGGACCGGAAGTGCCCCTCCGGCCGCCATCTTGGATCCCGGGGGTGGCCATCTTGGCGCGGGGGCGGTTCCGGAGGCTATTCGGGGCCTAACGAGCCCGTTCGGGGGCCCCTGGGACGCCCCCGCCGGTCCCCAGGGCGGCGGGGTGGGGTCACGTGACCTCCCCCGAACCGGAAGTGGCCCCTGGGGGGGTCACGTGACCCCCGCCGGACCGGAAGTGCCCCTCCGGCCGCCATCTTGGATCCCGGGGGCGTCCATCTTGGCGCGGGGGGCGGTTCCCGAGCCGATTCGGGGCCTAACGAGCCCGTTCGGGCGCCCCTGGGGCGCCCCCCGCCGGTCCCCAGGGCGGCGGGGGGGGTCACGTGACCTCCCCCGAACCGGAAGTGGCCCCTGGGGGGGTCACGTGACCCCCGCCGGACCGGAAGTGCCCCTCCGGCCGCCATCTTGGATCCCGGGGGCGGCCATCTTGGCGCGGGGGCGGTTCCCGAGCCGATTCGGGGCCTAACGAGCCCGTTCGGGGGCCCCTGGGGCGCCCCCGCCGGTCCCCAGGGCGGCGGGGGGGGTCACGTGACCTCCCCCGAACCGGAAGTGGCCCCTGGGGGGGTCACGTGATCCCCGCCGGACCGGAAGTGCCCCTCCGGCCGCCATCTTGGATCCCGGGGGCGGCCATCTTGGCGCGGGGGGCGGTTCCGGAGGCGATTCGTGGCCTAACGAGCCCGTTCGGGGGCCGCTGGGACGCCCCCGCCGGTCCCCAGGGCGGCGGGGTGGGGTCACGTGACCTCCCCCGAACCGGAAGTGGCCCCTGGGGGGGTCACGTGACCCCCGCCGGACCGGAAGTGCCCCTCCGGCCGCCATCTTGGATCCCGGGGGCGGCCATCTTGGCGCGGGGGGCGGTTCCCGAGGCGATTCGGGGCCTAACGAGCCCGTTCGGGGGCCCCTGGGGCGCCCCCGCCGGTCCCCAGGGCGGCGGGGTGGGTCACGTGACCTCCCCCGAACCGGAAGTGGCCCCTGGGGGGGTCACGTGACCCCAGCCGGACCGGAAGTGCCCCTCCGGCCGCCATCTTGGCTCCCGGGGGCGTCCATCTTTGCGCGGGGGGCGGTTCCCGAGGCGATTCGGGGCCTAACGAGCCCGTTCGGGGGCCCCTGGGGCGCCCCCGCCGGTCCCCAGGGCGGCGGGGGGGGTCACGTGACCTCCCCCGAACCGGAAGTGGCCCCTGGGGGGGTCACGTGACCCCCGCCGGACCGGAAGTGCCCCTCCGGCCGCCATCTTGGATCCCGGGGGCGGCCATCTTGGCGCGGGGGCGGTTCCCGAGGCGATTCGGGGCCTAACGAGCCCGTTCGGGGGCCCCTGGGGCGCCCCCGCCGGTCCCCAGGGCGGCGGGGGGGGTCACGTGACCTCCCCCGAACCGGAAGTGGCCCCTGGGGGGGTCACGTGACCCCCGCCGGACCGGAAGTGCCCCTCCGGCCGCCATCTTGGATCCCGGGGGCGGCCATCTTGGCGCGGGGGCGGTTCCCGAGCCGATTCGGGGCCTAACGAGCCCGTTCGGGGGCCCCTGGGGCGCCCCCGCCGGTCCCCAGGGCGGCGGGGGGGGTCACGTGACCTCCCCCGAACCGGAAGTGGCCCCTTGGGGGGTCACGTGACCACCGCCGGACCGGAAGTGCCCCTCCGGCCGCCATCTTGGATCCCGGGGGCGGCCATCTTGGCGCGGGGGCGGTTCCGGAGGCGATTCGGGGCCTAACGAGCCCGTTCGGGGGCCCCTGGGGCGCCCCCCGCCGGTCCCCAGGGCGGCGGGGTGGGGTCACGTGACCTCCCCCGAACCGGAAGTGGCCCCTGGGGGGGTCACGTGACCCCCGCCGGACCGGAAGTGCCCCTCCGGCCGCCATCTTGGATCCCGGGGGCGGCCATCTTGGCGCGCGGGCGGTTCCCGAGGCGATTCGGGGCCTAACGAGCCCGTTCGGGGGCCCCTGGGGCGCCCCCGCCGGTCCCCAGGGCGGCGGGGGGGGTCACGTGACCTCCCCCGAACCGGAAGTGGCCCCTGGGGGGGTCACGTGACCCCCGCCGGACCGGAAGTGCCCCTCCGGCCGCCATCTTGGATCCCGGGGGCGGCCATCTTGGCGCGGGGGCGGTTCCCGAGCCGATTCGGGGCCTAACGAGCCCGTTCGGGGGCCCCTGGGGCGCCCCCCGCCGGTCCCCAGGGCGGCGGGGGGGGTCACGTGACCTCCCCCGAACCGGAAGTGGCCCCTGGGGGGGTCACGTGACCCCCGCCGGACCGGAAGTGCCCCTCTGGCCGCCATCTTGGATCCCGGGGGCGGCCATCTTGGCGCGGGGGCGGTTCCCGAGCCGATTCGGGGCCTAACGAGCCCGTTCGGGGGCCCCTGGGGCGCCCCCGCCGGTCCCCAGGGCGGCGGGGGGGGTCACGTGACCTCCCCCGAACCGGAAGTGGCCCCTGGGGGGGTCACGTGACCCCCGCCGGACCGGAAGTGCCCCTCCGGCCGCCATCTTGGATCCCGGGGGCGGCCATCTTGGCGCGGGGGGCGGTTCCCGAGGCGATTCGGGGCCTAACGAGCCCGTTCGGGGGCCCCTGGGGCGCCCCCGCCGGTCCCCAGGGCGGCGGGGGGGGTCACGTGACCTCCCCCGAACCGGAAGTGGCCCCTGGGGGGGTCACGTGACCCCCGCCGGACCGGAAGTGCCCCTCCGGCCGCCATCTTGGATCCCGGGGGCGGCCATCTTGGCGCGGGGGCAGTTCCCGAGGCGATTCGGGGCCTAACGAGCCCGTTCGGGGGCCCCTGGGGCGCCCCCGCCGGTCCCCAGGGCGGCGGGGTGGGTCACGTGACCTCCCCCGAACCGGAAGTGGCCCCTGGGGGGGTCACGTGACCCCAGCCGGACCGGAAGTGCCCCTCCGGCCGCCATCTTGGCTCCCGGGGGCGTCCATCTTTGCGCGGGGGCGGTTCCCGAGGCGATTCGGGGCCTAACGAGCCCGTTCGGGGGCCCCTGGGGCGCCCCCGCCGGTCCCCAGGGCGGCGGGGGGGGTCACGTGACCTCCCCCGAACCGGAAGTGGCCCCTGGGGGGGTCACGTGACCCCCGCCGGACCGGAAGTGCCCCTCCGGCCGCCATCTTGGATCCCGGGGGTGGCCATCTTGGCGCGGGGGCGGTTCCGGAGGCGATTCGGGGCCTAACGAGCCCGTTCGGGGGCCCCTGGGACGCCCCCGCCGGTCCCCAGGGCGGCGGGGTGGGGTCACGTGACCTCCCCCGAACCGGAAGTGGCCCCTGGGGGGGTCACGTGACCCCCGCCGGACCGGAAGTGCCCCTCCGGCCGCCATCTTGGATCCCGGGGGCGTCCATCTTGGCGCGGGGGCGGTTCCCGAGCCGATTCGGGGCCTAACGAGCCCGTTCGGGCGCCCCTGGGGCGCCCCCCGCCGGTCCCCAGGGCGGCGGGGGGGGTCACGTGACCTCCCCCGAACCGGAAGTGGCCCCTGGGGGGGTCACGTGACCCCCGCCGGACCGGAAGTGCCCCTCCGGCCGCCATCTTGGATCCCGGGGGCGGCCATCTTGGCGCGGGGGCGGTTCCCGAGCCGATTCGGGGCCTAACGAGCCCGTTCGGGGGCCCCTGGGGCGCCCCCGCCGGTCCCCAGGGCGGCGGGGGGGGTCACGTGACCTCCCCCGAACCGGAAGTGGCCCCTGGGGGGGTCACGTGATCCCCGCCGGACCGGAAGTGCCCCTCCGGCCGCCATCTTGGATCCCGGGGGCGGCCATCTTGGCGCGGGGGCGGTTCCGGAGGCGATTCGTGGCCTAACGAGCCCGTTCGGGGGCCGCTGGGACGCCCCCGCCGGTCCCCAGGGCGGCGGGGTGGGGTCACGTGACCTCCCCCGAACCGGAAGTGGCCCCTGGGGGGGTCACGTGACCCCCGCCGGACCGGAAGTGCCCCTCCGGCCGCCATTTGGATCCCGGGGGCGTCCATCTTGGCGCGGGAGCGGTTCCCGAGCCGATTCGGGGCCTAACGAGCCCGTTCGGGGGCCCCTGGGGCGCCCCCCGCCGGTCCCCAGGGCGCCGGGGGGGGTCACGTGACCTCCCCCGAACCGGAAGTGGCCCCTGGGGGGGTCACGTGACCCCCGCCGGACCGGAAGTGCCCCTCCGGCCGCCATCTTGGATCCCGGGGGCGGCCATCTTGGCGCGGGGGGCGGTTCCCGAGCCGATTCGGGGCCTAACGAGCCCGTTCGGGGGCCCCTGGGGCGCCCCCGCCGGTCCCCAGGGCGGCGGGGGGGGTCACGTGACCTCCCCCGAACCGGAAGTGGCCCCTGGGGGGGTCACGTGACCCCCGCCGGACCGGAAGTGCCCCTCCGGCCGCCATCTTGGATCCCGGGGGCGGCCATCTTGGCGCGGGGGCGGTTCCCGAGCCGATTCGGGGCCTAACGAGCCCGTTCGGGGGCCCCTGGGACGCCCCCCGCCGGTCCCCAGGGCGGCGGGGGGGGTCACGTGACCTCCCCCGAACCGGAAGTGGCCCCTGGGGGGGTCACGTGACCCCCGCCGGACCGGAAGTGCCCCTCAGGCCGCCATCTTGGATCCCAGGGGCGGCCATCTTGGCGCGGGGGCGGTTCCCGAGCCGATTCGGGGCGTAACGAGCCCGTTCGGGGGCCCCTGGGGCGCCCCCGCCGGTCCCCAGGGCGGCGGGGGGGTCACGTGACCTCCCCCGAACCGGAAGTGGCCCCTGGGGGGGTCACGTGACCCCCGCCGGACCGGAAGTGCCCCTCCGGCCGCCATCTTGGATCCCGGGGGCGGCCATCTTGGCGCGGGGGCGGTTCCCGAGCCGATTCGGGGCCTAACGAGCCCGTTCGGGGGTCCCTGGGGCGCCCCCGCCGGTCCCCAGGGCGGCGGGGGGGGTCACGTGACCTCCCCCGAACCGGAAGTGGCCCCTGGGGGGGTCACGTGACCCCCGCCGGACCGGAAGTGCCCCTCCGGCCGCCATCTTGGATCCCGGGGGCGGCCATCTTGGCGCGGGGGGCGGTTCCCGAGCCGATTCAGGGCCTAACGAGCCCGTTCGGGGGCCCCTGGGACGCCCCCTCCGGTCCCCAGGGCGGCGGGGGGGGTCACGTGACCTCCCCCGAACCGGAAGTGGCCCCTGGGGGGGTCACGTGACCCCCGCCGGACCGGAAGTGCCCCTCAGGCCGCCATCTTGGATCCCAGGGGCGGCCATCTTGGCGCGGGGGCGGTTCCCGAGCCGATTCGGGGCGTAACGAGCCCGTTCGGGGGCCCCTGGGGCGCCCCCGCCGGTCCCCAGGGCGGCGGGGGGGTCACGTGACCTCCCCCGAACCGGAAGTGGCACCTAGGGGGGTCACGTGACCCCCGCCGGACCGGAAGTGCCCCTCCGGCCGCCATCTTGGATCCCGGGGGCGGCCATCTTGGCGCGGGGGCGGTTCCCGAGCCGATTCGGGGACTAACGAGCCCGTTCGGGGGCCCCTGGGGCGCCCCCGCCGGTCCCCAGGGCGGCGGGGGGGGGTCACGTGACCTCCCCCGAACCGGAAGTGGCCCCTGGGGGGGTCACGTGACCCCCGCCGGACCGGAAGTGCCCCTCCGGCCGCCATCTTGGCTCCCGGGGGCGTCCATTTTGGCGCGGGAGCGGTTCCCGAGGCGATTCGGGGCCTAACGAGCCCGTTCGGGGGCCCCTGGGGCGCCCCCGCCGGTCCCCAGGGCGGCGGGGGGGGTCACGTGACCTCCCCCGAACCGGAAGTGCCCCTGGGGGGGTCACGTGACCCCCGCCGGACCGGAAGTGCCCCTCCGGCCGCCATCTTGGATCCCGGGGGCGGCCATCTTGGCGCGGGGGGCGGTTCCGGAGGCGATTCGGGGCCTAACGAGCCCGTTCGGGGGCCCCTGGGACGCCCCTGCCGGACCCCAGGGCGGCGGGGGGGGGTCACGTGACCTCCCCCGAACCGGAAGTGGCCCCTGGGGGGGTCACGTGACCCCCGCCGGACCGGAAGTGCCCCTCAGGCCGCCATCTTGGATCCCGGGGGCGGCCATCTTGGCGCGGGGGGCGGTTCCCGAGCCGATTCGGGGCCTAACGAGCCCGTTCGGGGGCCCCTGGGGCGCCCCCGCCGGTCCCCAGGGCGGCGGGGGGGTCACGTGACCTCCCCCGAACCGGAAGTGGCACCTAGGGGGGTCACGTGACCCCCGCCGGACCGGAAGTGCCCCTCCGGCCGCCATCTTGGATCCCGGGGGCGGCCATCTTGGCGCGGGGGCGGTTCCCGAGCCGATTCGGGGACTAACGAGCCCGTTCGGGGGCCCCTGGGGCGCCCCCGCCGGTCCCCAGTGCGGCGGGGGGGGTCACGTGACCTCCCCCGAACCGGAAGTGGCCCCTGGGGGGGTCACGTGACCCCCGCCGGACCGGAAGTGCCCCTCCGGCCGCCATCTTGGCTCCCGGGGGCGTCCATTTTGGCGCGGGGGGCGGTTCCCGAGGCGATTCGGGGCCTAACGAGCCCGTTCGGGGGCCCCTGGGGCGCCCCCGCCGGTCCCCAGGGCGGCGGGGGGGGTCACGTGACCTCCCCCGAACCGGAAGTGGCCCCTGGGGGGGTCACGTGACCCCCGCCGGACCGGAAGTGCCCCTCCGGCCGCCATCTTGGATCCCGGGGGCGGCCATCTTGGCGCGGGGGCGGTTCCGGAGGCGATTCGGGGCCTAACGAGCCCGTTCGGGGGCCCCTGGGACGCCCCCGCCGGTCCCCAGGGCGGCGGGGTGGGGTCACGTGACCTCCCCCGAACCGGAAGTGGCCCCTGGGGGGGTCACGTGACCCCCGCCGGACCGGAAGTGCCCCTCCGGCCGCCATCTTGGATCCCGGGGGCGGCCATCTTGGCGCGGGGGGCGGTTCCCGAGCCGATTCGGGGCCTAACGAGCCCGTTCGGGGGCCCCTGGGGCGCCCCCGCCGGTCCCCAGGGCGGCGGGGGGGGTCACGTGACCTCCCCCGAACCGGAAGTGGCCCCTGGGGGGGTCACGTGACCCCCGCCGGACCGGAAGTGCCCCTCCGGCCGCCATCTTGGATCCCGGGGGCGGCCATCTTGGCGCGGGGGGCGGTTCCGGAGGCGATTCGTGGCCTAACGAGCCCGTTCGGGGGCCGCTGGGACGCCCCCGCCGGTCCCCAGGGCGGCGGGGTGGGGTCACGTGACCTCCCCCGAACCGGAAGTGGCCCCTGGGGGGGTCACGTGACCCCCGCCGGACCGGAAGTGCCCCTCCGGCCGCCATTTGGATCCCGGGGGCGTCCATCTTGGCGCGGGGAGCGGTTCCCGAGCCGATTCGGGGCCTAACGAGCCCGTTCGGGGGCCCCTGGGGCGCCCCCCGCCGGTCCCCAGGGCGCCGGGGGGGGTCACGTGACCTCCCCCGAACCGGAAGTGGCCCCTGGGGGGGTCACGTGACCCCCGCCGGACCGGAAGTGCCCCTCCGGCCGCCATCTTGGATCCCGGGGGCGGCCATCTTGGCGCGGGGGCGGTTCCCGAGCCGATTCGGGGCCTAACGAGCCCGTTCGGGGGCCCCTGGGGCGCCCCCGCCGGTCCCCAGGGCGGCGGGGGGGGTCACGTGACCTCCCCCGAACCGGAAGTGGCCCCTGGGGGGGTCACGTGACCCCCGCCGGACCGGAAGTGCCCCTCCGGCCGCCATCTTGGATCCCGGGGGCGGCCATCTTGGCGCGGGGGGCGGTTCCCGAGCCGATTCGGGGCCTAACGAGCCCGTTCGGGGGCCCCTGGGACGCCCCCTCCGGTCCCCAGGGCGGCGGGGGGGGTCACGTGACCTCCCCCGAACCGGAAGTGGCCCCTGGGGGGGTCACGTGACCCCCGCCGGACCGGAAGTGCCCCTCAGGCCGCCATCTTGGATCCCGGGGGCGGCCATCTTGGCGCGGGGGGCGGTTCCCGAGCCGATTCGGGGACTAACGAGCCCGTTCGGGGGCCCCTGGGGCGCCCCCGCCGGTCCCCAGGGCGGCGGGGGGGGTCACGTGACCTCCCCCGAACCGGAAGTGGCCCCTGGGGGGGTCACGTGACCCCCGCCGGACCGGAAGTGCCCCTCCGGCCGCCATCTTGGCTCCCGGGGGCGTCCATTTTGGCGCGGGAGCGGTTCCCGAGGCGATTCGGGGCCTAACGAGCCCGTTCGGGGGCCCCTGGGGCGCCCCCGCCGGTCCCCAGGGCGGCGGGGGGGGGTCACGTGACCTCCCCCGAACCGGAAGTGCCCCTGGGGGGGTCACGTGACCCCCGCCGGACCGAAGTGCCCCTCCGGCCGCCATCTTGGATCCCGGGGGCGGCCATCTTGGCGCGGGGGCGGTTCCGGAGGCGATTCGGGGCCTAACGAGCCCGTTCGGGGGCCCCTGGGACGCCCCTGCCGGACCCCAGGGCGGCGGGGGGGGTCACGTGACCTCCCCCGAACCGGAAGTGGCCCCTGGGGGGGTCACGTGACCCCCGCCGGACCGGAAGTGCCCCTCAGGCCGCCATCTTGGATCCCGGGGGCGGCCATCTTGGCGCGGGGGGCGGTTCCCGAGCCGATTCGGGGCCTAACGAGCCCGTTCGGGGGCCCCTGGGGCGCCCCCGCCGGTCCCCAGGGCGGCGGGGGGGTCACGTGACCTCCCCCGAACCGGAAGTGGCACCTAGGGGGGTCACGTGACCCCCGCCGGACCGGAAGTGCCCCTCCGGCCGCCATCTTGGATCCCGGGGGCGGCCATCTTGGCGCGGGGGGCGGTTCCCGAGCCGATTCGGGGACTAACGAGCCCGTTCGGGGGCCCCTGGGGCGCCCCCGCCGGTCCCCAGTGCGGCGGGGGGGGTCACGTGACCTCCCCCGAACCGGAAGTGGCCCCTGGGGGGGTCACGTGACCCCCGCCGGACCGGAAGTGCCCCTCCGGCCGCCATCTTGGCTCCCGGGGGCGTCCATTTTGGCGCGGGGGGCGGTTCCCGAGGCGATTCGGGGCCTAACGAGCCCGTTCGGGGGCCCCTGGGGCGCCCCCGCCGGTCCCCAGGGCGGCGGGGGGGGGTCACGTGACCTCCCCCGAACCGGAAGTGGCCCCTGGGGGGGTCACGTGACCCCCGCCGGACCGGAAGTGCCCCTCCGGCCGCCATCTTGGATCCCGGGGGCGGCCATCTTGGCGCGGGGGGCGGTTCCGGAGGCGATTCGGGGCCTAACGAGCCCGTTCGGGGGCCCCTGGGACGCCCCCGCCGGTCCCCAGGGCGGCGGGGTGGGGTCACGTGACCTCCCCCGAACCGGAAGTGGCCCCTGGGGGGGTCACGTGACCCCCGCCGGACCGGAAGTGCCCCTCCGGCCGCCATCTTGGATCCCGGGGGCGGCCATCTTGGCGCGGGGGGCGGTTCCCGAGCCGATTCGGGGCCTAACGAGCCCGTTCGGGGGCCCCTGGGGCGCCCCCGCCGGTCCCCAGGGCGGCGGGGGGGGTCACGTGACCTCCCCCGAACCGGAAGTGGCCCCTGGGGGGGTCACGTGACCCCCGCCGGACCGGAAGTGCCCCTCCGGCCGCCATCTTGGATCCCGGGGGCGGCCATCTTGGCGCGGGGGGCGGTTCCGGAGGCGATTCGTGGCCTAACGAGCCCGTTCGGGGGCCGCTGGGACGCCCCCGCCGGTCCCCAGGGCGGCGGGGTGGGGTCACGTGACCTCCCCCGAACCGGAAGTGGCCCCTGGGGGGGTCACGTGACCCCCGCCGGACCGGAAGTGCCCCTCCGGCCGCCATTTGGATCCCGGGGGCGTCCATCTTGGCGCGGGGAGCGGTTCCCGAGCCGATTCGGGGCCTAACGAGCCCGTTCGGGGGCCCCTGGGGCGCCCCCCGCCGGTCCCCAGGGCGCCGGGGGGGGTCACGTGACCTCCCCCGAACCGGAAGTGGCCCCTGGGGGGGTCACGTGACCCCCGCCGGACCGGAAGTGCCCCTCCGGCCGCCATCTTGGATCCCGGGGGCGGCCATCTTGGCGCGGGGGGCGGTTCCCGAGCCGATTCGGGGCCTAACGAGCCCGTTCGGGGGCCCCTGGGGCGCCCCCGCCGGTCCCCAGGGCGGCGGGGGGGGTCACGTGACCTCCCCCGAACCGGAAGTGGCCCCTGGGGGGGTCACGTGACCCCCGCCGGACCGGAAGTGCCCCTCCGGCCGCCATCTTGGATCCCGGGGGCGGCCATCTTGGCGCGGGGGGCGGTTCCCGAGCCGATTCGGGGCCTAACGAGCCCGTTCGGGGGCCCCTGGGACGCCCCCTCCGGTCCCCAGGGCGGCGGGGGGGGTCACGTGACCTCCCCCGAACCGGAAGTGGCCCCTGGGGGGGTCACGTGACCCCCGCCGGACCGGAAGTGCCCCTCAGGCCGCCATCTTGGATCCCGGGGGCGGCCATCTTGGCGCGGGGGGCGGTTCCCGAGCCGATTCGGGGACTAACGAGCCCGTTCGGGGGCCCCTGGGGCGCCCCCGCCGGTCCCCAGGGCGGCGGGGGGGGTCACGTGACCTCCCCCGAACCGGAAGTGGCCCCTGGGGGGGTCACGTGACCCCCGCCGGACCGGAAGTGCCCCTCCGGCCGCCATCTTGGCTCCCGGGGGCGTCCATTTTGGCGCGGGAGCGGTTCCCGAGGCGATTCGGGGCCTAACGAGCCCGTTCGGGGGCCCCTGGGGCGCCCCCGCCGGTCCCCAGGGCGGCGGGGGGGGTCACGTGACCTCCCCCGAACCGGAAGTGCCCCTGGGGGGGTCACGTGACCCCCGCCGGACCGGAAGTGCCCCTCCGGCCGCCATCTTGGATCCCGGGGGCGGCCATCTTGGCGCGGGGGGCGGTTCCGGAGGCGATTCGGGGCCTAACGAGCCCGTTCGGGGGCCCCTGGGACGCCCCTGCCGGACCCCAGGGCGGCGGGGGGGGTCACGTGACCTCCCCCGAACCGGAAGTGGCCCCTGGGGGGGTCACGTGACCCCCGCCGGACCGGAAGTGCCCCTCAGGCCGCCATCTTGGATCCCGGGGGCGGCCATCTTGGCGCGGGGGCGGTTCCCGAGCCGATTCGGGGCCTAACGAGCCCGTTCGGGGGCCCCTGGGGCGCCCCCGCCGGTCCCCAGGGCGGCGGGGGGGTCACGTGACCTCCCCCGAACCGGAAGTGGCACCTAGGGGGGTCACGTGACCCCCGCCGGACCGGAAGTGCCCCTCCGGCCGCCATCTTGGATCCCGGGGGCGGCCATCTTGGCGCGGGGGCGGTTCCCGAGCCGATTCGGGGACTAACGAGCCCGTTCGGGGGCCCCTGGGGCGCCCCCGCCGGTCCCCAGTGCGGCGGGGGGGGTCACGTGACCTCCCCCGAACCGGAAGTGGCCCCTGGGGGGGTCACGTGACCCCCGCCGGACCGGAAGTGCCCCTCCGGCCGCCATCTTGGCTCCCGGGGGCGTCCATTTTGGCGCGGGGGGCGGTTCCCGAGGCGATTCGGGGCCTAACGAGCCCGTTCGGGGGCCCCTGGGGCGCCCCCGCCGGTCCCCAGGGCGGCGGGGGGGGTCACGTGACCTCCCCCGAACCGGAAGTGGCCCCTGGGGGGGTCACGTGACCCCCGCCGGACCGGAAGTGCCCCTCCGGCCGCCATCTTGGATCCCGGGGGCGGCCATCTTGGCGCGGGGGGCGGTTCCGGAGGCGATTCGGGGCCTAACGAGCCCGTTCGGGGGCCCCTGGGACGCCCCCCGCCGGTCCCCAGGGCGGCGGGGGTGGGGTCACGTGACCTCCCCCGAACCGGAAGTGGCCCCTGGGGGGGTCACGTGACCCCCGCCGGACCGGAAGTGCCCCTCCGGCCGCCATCTTGGATCCCGGGGGCGGCCATCTTGGCGCGGGGGGCGGTTCCCGAGCCGATTCGGGGCCTAACGAGCCCGTTCGGGGGCCCCTGGGGCGCCCCCGCCGGTCCCCAGGGCGGCGGGGGGGGTCACGTGACCTCCCCCGAACCGGAAGTGGCCCCTGGGGGGGTCACGTGACCCCCGCCGGACCGGAAGTGCCCCTCCGGCCGCCATCTTGGATCCCGGGGGCGGCCATCTTGGCGCGGGGGGCGGTTCCGGAGGCGATTCGTGGCCTAACGAGCCCGTTCGGGGGCCGCTGGGACGCCCCCGCCGGTCCCCAGGGCGGCGGGGTGGGGTCACGTGACCTCCCCCGAACCGGAAGTGGCCCCTGGGGGGGTCACGTGACCCCCGCCGGACCGGAAGTGCCCCTCCGGCCGCCATTTGGATCCCGGGGGCGTCCATCTTGGCGCGGGGAGCGGTTCCCGAGCCGATTCGGGGCCTAACGAGCCCGTTCGGGGGCCCCTGGGGCGCCCCCGCCGGTCCCCAGGGCGCCGGGGGGGGTCACGTGACCTCCCCCGAACCGGAAGTGGCCCCTGGGGGGGTCACGTGACCCCCGCCGGACCGGAAGTGCCCCTCCGGCCGCCATCTTGGATCCCGGGGGCGGCCATCTTGGCGCGGGGGGCGGTTCCCGAGCCGATTCGGGGCCTAACGAGCCCGTTCGGGGGCCCCTGGGGCGCCCCCCGCCGGTCCCCAGGGCGGCGGGGGGGGTCACGTGACCTCCCCCGAACCGGAAGTGGCCCCTGGGGGGGTCACGTGACCCCCGCCGGACCGGAAGTGCCCCTCCGGCCGCCATCTTGGATCCC
>NW_028273819.1:0-29710 GCF_024610735.1 Ursus americanus | reverse complement strand
TGCCTGCCTGCCAGTTTGTTTATGTCCATCAGCTCCTCTGTAAGCCTTCCTGTCTGTCTGCCAGGCTGCTCTCTGTTTATATCCTGCCTTACCCATCTCCGCTCTGCCAGGCTCTTATTTGCTTCTCTAGCTAGCCAGGCCAGCAGTCAAATAGACACATGCAGGAATACCTGGAATGATACTCTACAAACATCAACAGGGGTTGCTTAATGGCAGTATTTTGAGTGATTGGCTTGGGACTCTATTTGTCTAATGAATATTCACTTTTTTAAAAATAAAGTTATTTTTTAAAACAAAACCAACACCAACAAAACAACATAATCGACAAATAACCTTTAGAGCAGTGCTTTGAACTTTTCAGACCCATAACCTAAGTAAGACATTTTACAGAAGCATATATGCATTTGGATAATAAATGTTGTTTTAGAAGGTTTACAAAGAAATACTAATCCTTAGAATATGCAGGGTACTCTGAAATGTTTCAGTCCATCCTATTCTCTTCTATTCCATTATTTTAAAACAATACTGGCCTTTTTTTTAAAGATTGTATTTATTCATCTGGGAGAGAGAGACAGAGCACAAGCAGGGGGAGAGAGAGAGGGAGAAGCAGACTCCTCGCTGAGCTGGGAGCCCAGTGTGGGGCTTGATCCCAGGACCTGGAGATCATGACCTGAGCCAAAGGCAGACGCTTACCCATCTGAGCCACCCAAGCGCCCCAAAAGACTGGCTTTTGATAAGTTGACTTCATGACCTACAAATGGTCACAACAGGTAAGAAAAACACTGGTAAGAAGACAAGTTTCCAGCGGAGTGACCCCGAGACCAGAACTGCCCCACCTGAAGCTTCTACCACTCACTGCTAGCCTGCCTGCTGGGGGCAGCAGTAAACTGAGGCTGCCCTGAGCACCACTGAACCTCGTCTCCCCTCACTTACCATCTGTTTCCACTGCCTGCATCCTACCGAACCATCCAGGCCAAGGACACTTGCACAGTTAGCCCCTGCCACGAGCCTCTCTGCGCTCGGGGCCCCTTGTCAGCATTTATTTCGACACCACACCCATGGACATCTGACCTTCCTCCATCATGCACTGTTCTCTGGTGCATACACACACATCTTACCTCCCTCACTGAGAACATGAGCTTCCTGAATGCACATTTTAAACCTTAATGGCCTTTAGGCCTAAATATTAAATAGTCAATGAACACTTTAAAATTGAAAATAAAATCACTAGGAAACAAGTCACATTTTGCCATCCTGAAAAGAACAATACAGAGAAAGACAATTATCATATGGTTTCACTCATTTATGGAACATAAGAAGCAGGAAGATCCGTAGGAGAAGAAAGGGAAGGTAAACAGAAGAGGGAATGAAACATGAGAGACTATGGACTCTAGGAAACTAACTGAGGACTTCAAAGGGGAGGGGGATGGGGGAATGGGATAGGTTGGTAATGGGTATTAAGGAGGGCACGTATTGCATGGTGCACTGGGTGTTATACGCAAGTAATGAATCATGGAACTTTACATCAAAAACTAGGGATGTACTGTATGGTGACTAACATAATAGAATAAAAAAATATTATTAATTAAAAAAAAAAAAGAACAGACAAAAAAATCCCACCCCCCCAAAAAAGAATAATACATCATTGACCTCAAGAGGGCAATAGAATGCAATGTTAAAACCCACGCCCCTTCAAGAATCTCTACTTAGTATTTTCACATGCACAACCCTTACATTTTAAATTTCACATACATGCTTTCAAATTAGATTTGATGAAGAATAATGAGAAGGTGTAAATAAAATGTTTTTTGGCTTCACGGCACAAAGATGTCTCAGAAGTTCGGTCATAAGTAGTCTGCAGTTACCTACTTGGCCCAAGCTACTTCTGAACTGAATTTAGATTGGAGTGAGGACTAAATGGAATGCAGAATTTAGAGCACCCTCTGCCAGCGGTGCAATGTCAATAATGGATGCAGACAAAACTTTCCATATAGTAAATTAACAGTTTACACAATAAAGGTAAAACCACATCAGTTTAGCATTATCTCGTGTGCAAAATTTACAAGCTTTGTCAATCATATCTAGTCTTATAGTAAGCACTGGCGTCCAAGAGCTTAAAACATTGCTACAGATCAGGGCCTGCAAAGTATGGCCTGTCATCCAAATCCAGCCTGCCAAGTGACTTTCCTAAATAAAGTTCCCCGGGAACGCAGCCACGCTTCTTCGTTATGTGTTGTCCATGTCTCCTTTCTCACTACAAAGACGGAGCTAAATAGCTGTAACAGAGTCTGTGTGATCAACAAAGCCTGAAATACTATGATCTAGTCCTTTACTCTATAAAGAATATGACCTCTATCCTAAATTATATGACCTTGCTGACTTCAACTCAAATTAAATGGTTACCAAGTACCTTCCGTGGGTACAACAGGAACGCAACAGGGCAACGTTAATGGACAGACTCGGGTAGATTTTTAAGTCCTGGACTATTATGATAAAACAATGTTTTGTCAGCATGACATATACAGTATAGGCTAGAAAGGGATGACACAGCAGGTGTGGGGCTCCAGGGAGCATGCTGCTAACCACGGCCAAAGGAAAAGGAGGGAGCAGGAGTGCGAAAGCCCCCTGCATGGCTTGTCCAGGGATGGCTCACTGGAGGAGCTGGAGACGAGAAGCACGGGAGGGCTGAAATTAATACACACACAAGGACACGAGCCCCGTTAAACAAGTGGTCAATTCATGAGGAGAAGCTGATGTTAGGGAAGAAAATAAGCTCAGCTCTGGCCTCGTTATCATTAAGACACCACTAGAATGTCAGACAAGGTCACCAGGGGGCATTTTAAAAGGCAAGTGTGCAAACAAGAAGCAAGGTCCAGACAAAAAGCTTGAGTGAGAGTCTCACGCCACATGGCTGCTGGCTCCGGGCCTGAAGGAGGCAAGTGTGGACTTACAGCAGAAGAGGCTCAAGCCCAGAACTTGGTCAATTCTTGGAATCTGGGGTCAAAGAAAACAGGGGCCAAGAAATGAGACACAGTCAGGGAGTGAGAATATTACATTAATATTTTCTTAAGTCTAACCTTTTTATTCACTAAAATACAAAATACGTGAACACCTCCAGATTGCTGTGGATTACACTGGGACTTTCATTCTTGGTTGATTTTTCCTTAATGACAGTCTCAGAAGTGAAAGGGTTCATCGCTATCTAGAAGTCTTGCCCCTCCTCGGAAAGCTCTTCATACTGCGCATGCACCGGTCACGTGTGTGCACAGGGCTCCTCCCCTTCTCCCCACGGACCACAGGTCTGCCATTCAGGGGCCTCACCTTCTGTGCGTGTGCCCAGACTCAACAGCTAGTCCCCATCACATGCACACACCCACAAAAGAGCCAGGCTCTGTCTCCCAGGGCACCGGTACCAAGATGCAGGTGGCCAGTGGCTCCAGCCCACACCACAGGTCTGCTGTCTTCTCCGCTGTACCACGGGTTCTGTTTCCTCTGTCAGAGTTTCTCCACAGCAGCACGACTAACATTTGAGGCCTGATGTTCCCTGTCATGGGCTAGTGCAGGCCCTGTCCTATGCCTGTAGGATAATCACTGGCTACTACCCACTAGAGGCCAGCAGCATTGCCCTCTCTCCAGTTGTGATGACCAAAAATGTCTCCGGACAATGCCCCTGGGGGGGCAGAGCCAGCCCCGGTTGTAGCTCAGGGCTGCTAATCGTTGCCCGGCCTCTGGTCTCTCTCTGCCGTCTTCTTCCGCACTTGCACCTGCTTTCTTGTTTGTACTTCCCCTCCCTTTTCACTCACCACAGTGGCCACCACCAGGGTGCTGTACCAGCGTCATCCCTTGCTTTCCCCTTATTCCCCTCCCCAGCCAACTTTTTCCTCTTACGTCATAAAAACCTCAATCACACGTTCATGCCATGTGTGTTTGCAGGGAAAGTACAACCATCTGCAGAGCCTCCACAGAGCTCCCTCTGGCCCTTGGGACAACACCGGCCTGGGGCTCCTCTTTGCCATGTTCATTGGTTGATGAGTATTCAGCAAGAGCTTTCTTCCCACCTACCTCTGGGTTTCAAGTTTCTTACCGACACGTGAGGGTATTTTTGGAATGATTTGCTCAGATATAGAATTTCCCCTCCACATGTAGGAATTTTACAAAAACAAAATCTTAAAGAATCATACACAAAATCACAACACTCCACATGACAAATTAAAAGCAGGATTAGAGGGATCATTATTCAGTCCAGTAATGTAGCCCAACTCATCAGTAGTATTTCTTGCAGGACTATGAGCAAAAGACCAAGAACAAGTCTCTTCAATTTCATGAACTTATCACACACACACACACACACACACACACACACACACTAACCTGATGAAAGACTTCGTTCACAAAGGTGACATAACCTCACATTGACAAGAGAATCCGCTGCACCATTTCATACATGGGGCGGTGCTCTTCTTCAATGCTACAATGGCTGGAGTTGCTGAGTCTTCGGTCAGACAAGGTGCTGCTGTTGGAATGGTTTTTCTCCGGCTCTGCAGGCCGCCGCCATCCAGCTCTGCCACCATCTCTTGCCCCACACCACCACCAACGGTCTGGAAGAAAGCCATTACCACTTCTTTGTCTTTTTTTTAATAATAATATTTTTTATTATATTATGTTAGTCACCATACAGTACATCCCTAGTTTTTGATGCAAAGTTCCATGACACATTACTTGCGTAAAACACCCAGTGTACCATGCAATACGTGCCTCCTTAATACCCATCACCAGCCTATCCCATCCCCTCCTCCCCAAGCCCTCAGTTTGTTTCCCAGAGTCCATAGTCTCTCATGGTTCATTCCTTTTGTTTATCCCCCTTTCTTTTTCCCTTTCTTCTCCTACCAATCTTCCTACTTCTTATGTTCCACAAATGAGTGAAACTATATGACAATTATCTCTCTCTGCTTGACTTATTTCACTTAGCATTATCTCTTTCAGTCCCGTCCATGTTGCTGCAAAATTTGTGTAATCATTCTTTTTGATGGCTGAGTAATATTCCATTGTATATATGGACCACATCTTCTTAATCTGTTGAAGGGCATTCGGCTCCTTCTATGATTTAGCTATTGTGGACAATGCTGCTATGAACATTGGGGTGCATATGGCCCTTCTCTTCACTATGTCTGTATCTTTGGGGTAAATACCCAGTAGTGAAATGGCTGGATCAAAGGGTAGCTCAATTTTTAACTTTTTATGGGACCTCCACACTGTTTTCCAAAGTGCCTGTACCAACTTGCATTTGCACCAACAATGTAGGAGGGATCCCCTTTCTCCACATCCTCTCCAACATTTGTGGTTTCCTCCCTTGTCAATTTTTGCCATTCTAACTGGCATAAGGTGGTATCCCAGTGTGGTTTTGATTTAAATTTCCCTGATGGCTAATGATGTTGAACCTTTTTTCATGTGTCTGTTAGCCATTTGTATGTCCTCATTGGAAAAGTGTCTCTTCATATCTTCTGCCCATTTTTTGATTTGTTTGTTTCTTGCGTATTGAGTTTGAGAAGTTCTTTGTAGATCTTGGATACCAGTCTTTGATCTGTAGTGTCATTTGCAAATATCTTCTCCCATTCCGTGGGCTGCCTCTTAGGTTTTTTTTTTTTTGAAGATTTTATTTATTTATTCGACAGAGATAGAGACAGCCAGTGAGAGAGGTAATACAAGCAGGGGGAGTGGGAGAGGAAGAAGCAGGCTCACAGCAGAAGAGCCTGATGTGGGGATCGATCCCATAACGCCGGGATCACGCCCTGAGCCGAAGGCAGACGCTTAACCGCTGTGCCACCCAGGCGCCCCTGCCTCTTAGTTTTTTTGACTGTTTCCTTGGCTGTGCAGATTCACTTTTTCTAACTGCTCATTCCATGAAATACAATTTCAGGAAACCCACAGCCCACGAATCATTATTGAATGGTGCACTGAGACTTAATAAAAGTATAACTAAGTGTTATCATACAAATAAATACAAATATCATACACAAAACTGAACCATCTCAAACTTTCTTTTTCATTCCCAAATGGGCTTTGATGGGTTTTAACGTCAATTAATATGCTGATAGAACTGCTAAAAAATGGTCACTGCTGAAATTTTAAAATCACCACTCTGCTTTCTCTAATGTATGTTGAAGTACTTTTATCTCATACAAAAATGAATTACTAAGGACTAAAGAATACTTCACAGAACACATTTTCAGCTGAAGTGATGCACCAAGAATGTACAGTTTGTTCAGGTTTATGCTGTTGCTGTCAAAAGTATATGGGATGTAAGAGCCACTGTCCTTCCGTTCTCCCATGAATATTTGTTATACCAGATTCTCCAAGTGCTAAGAAAACTTAGTCTAGAAGATGCACTAATTCATCTCCTCCCTGGTGAAAAATTAAAGGTATTAGTAGATCCCGAAGCAAATTCACTTTCAGAAAACACACACACACACACACACACACACACACACACACACACCCTCAAACAGACCTTCAATACAATAATAAGGGCAAAAGTATAAACTCCATTTGGAAACAGCACTTAAAATATTGTTTTGAAGGGCTTTTACAAGAACAGTATATTCTTTGAAAAGAGATTTCGGATCAACTGTTTCACTAATATTCACTTTACATAGGCAAAATTATATTAAATTTCAAATTCCAAACAAAAACTTTCAGGAGACAAATGAAATTATATGTGCTTTTATTCCTGCAACTCTGTCTCCAGAATCTTATTCAATTGTTTAAATTGCTGCTTTTTCTCATGTACAATGCAAATGAAGAGAGAAACACAGGAGACACATGTGAGATGAGGCGGGAAACACAGCTGCGAGGCACAAACAGGAGTACAGGAGGCAGCTGATTAGCTGAATAATGACCCCCCCCAAAGATGTCCATGCCCTAATCCCCAGAACCTTTGAGTATCTCACCTTACCCGGCAAATGGGATTTAGAAGGTGTGATTAAATTCAGGTGTGAGAGGGAGCGATTATCCTGGATCATCTGGGTGGCCCCAATGTAATCATGAGTATCCATAAGGAGACAGGAGGATCAGACACAAGGCCATGGGAAGATGGAAACAGAGGGAGAAAAGGTGATATGATGAAGGGCCACAAGCCAGGGAATGCAGGAAGCCTCTAGAAGCTGGACAAGGCAAGAAACTGGATTCTCCTCTAGAGCCTCCAGAAGGCAGAGCCGCACACCTGCCAACACCTTGATTTTACCACACCGAGACTGATTTTGAACTTCTGACTTCCAGAGCTGCAAGGTAATAAAATGCATTGTTTCAAGCCACTGAAAGTTTGTCATTTGCTGCAATGGCACTAGAAGACTACTATAACAACTCACTGTGAGGCCTACTGAGAGTCTATACGATGGCGGTGACCATTTCTAGGTACGGCCATCTGCAGCATGTGGCAGCGCTGGGCTGGACAGTTGTCTGCCAGAATCCACTCCCCCTCCTTAATGGAACCCCAGGGCTCTGTGTGCTTCCTCCCCTGCAGCCCAGGTGACTGACAGGAAGCTGGCCCCATCCACAGGACCAGGGAACGGTTCTGTTTCGTGGGCCATTCACATAGCCAGCTTCGAATCAGTCAGCGCCTTGTTACTGTTCCAGGAGAGACAAATAAACTAGGTTGTCCCACTCAGACAAAAGGTAAGAGCTTTACAGAAATATCTGGGTTGTCTCTGAACACGAACAAGGAAGGCAGTGCCCCTGATGCTGGCCGCCGTCTTACAATCAGCAGGAAGTGGAAGACAAACCTACCAGAGGGAAAGGGCAGAGTAGGGAAAACTGTACAGAATCATGGAGAGAGTGTGAATAACCCACATTCTCTGCCAGCCCTGCCATGAGCTGCTTCTATAGGAGATTAAAATACTTCTTTTTTACCTTTAAGACACTTTGAGTTATGGAGTCTTCTTCTGTTAGGATGATACAACCATCCAAACTCATTCGGGGGTCAGACCTTTAGGACACTAAGAAAGCCAGATAATAAAAGTAGATGACTCACAAGTGTGAATGACCAATGAAGGAAAAAAACTGGAACCTTGAATCCGTGGTTAATCTGCTATGCTTGCTGCTTTTCATCATCCAAATGTATTCTTCAAGAACGAGAAACTTATTTTCAGTGATGGTTTTCTGAAAATTTGAAACCAGGTAGGAAAAAGTCACAGCCTTTAAACAGACTACTTTGAATTGACTTAACAATCACACAAGATATAATGTAAAATTTATCAAAGAATGGGACTGTGTTTCTTATCTATGATTTCATACAAATTTTTGCCTACCTGATGGGTGAATAAAGGTCTCTCAGCATGGTCCAGAACTAATGGTGTTCCCTGGCTCAGTGAAATTCAGGGTCGTTTCTATTTTCTCTTCCGTGAACTTCTCTTTCATCTCCTTTTGTCTGTTTTTCAATCGGCTGTTTGTCTTCTCATCCGTTTGTAGGCACTCTCTATATATCAGAGGCATGAACTCTTTTAACAGCTCTGATGTTACAGATGCTTTTCACCGTCTGTTGACCGAGTGTGGCTTTACTGTACCTTTTGACATGCAAACTTTTTCAAGTTTGTAAAGTAAAGTGGGACCTCATTTTTTCTGTGGCTTGTGGGTCTTATCTCTACCTAAGGTGGTCTACCACTTCCCAAATGTATATATTCCCCTAGATTGTCTACTAAATTCTTTATTATTTTTTTAATACTTAGACCTTAAATCAATTTAGGACTTAAATCAATCCGACATCTGCTTATGTATGTGATATGAAGCAAGGTTCTGAGAGAGAGAGAGAAAGACAGACAGACTGACAGTTCTTTCAGCTCTGAGGGTTATAGATTAGATTCAAAATTCAATGCTACTCTGTCTCATTTTCTAGAAGGAACTTGTGGTTTCTGTCTGGAACTCTGATAATTTTTCTCTTAATTCCTTAAAGTCAAATAGGTTTATGTCTGTTTAGGTTTGTATCTGTTTAGCTAATTCTCCCTGGGACTCGAAGGCCTTGTTAGTCTAAGGCATGACTTTTTTTCAGCTCAAGTAAATTTTGCATTAGTTCAATGATCACTTCTGATTTTTTCTCCTTTTGTCCTCCTGATACTTGTAAGGTAGGTCTGGACCTCTCCTCAGATCTTATTTATTCATTTCTGATTTCCATTTCTTTGAATTTTTCCTCAGTGTTGTCAGATACTCCTTTGGAAAATCAATTTTGTTCTCAGCAGTGATCGTTACTGTTTACAGTTTACCTATTAAAATTTTAAACTAATGAATTTAAAGTTTTTAATTTTATTTTAAAGATTTTATTGATTTGAGAGAGGGAGAGAGAGAGAGAGAGAGAAAGCACCAGCAGGGGGAGAGGCAGAGGGAGAAACAGACTCTCCGCTGAGCAGAGTGCCCTATGCGGGGCTTGACTCCAGGACCCCGGGATCATGACCTGAGCCGAAGGCAGACGCTTAACCGATTGAGCCACCCCGGCGCCCCAAATCTTTCTCTTAAAATCTTCAGTAAGTCTTTTGTTGCTCTTACTGCAATTATATCCCCCTCAGACTTCTTTGAAACGAAGTTTCTCCAGTTCTTCAGTAAGTTCTTATCAAAGCGGTGCTTCTCTGTGAAGATGTTCATTGTCACTCAGGTGTGTGTCACTCTTCCGGCTCAGGCCTAGTCACGCTTCTGGGAACTCCAGGGCATCAGCAAACTTGCTCTAAGTGGACCACACTTTGTGCATAAAACCGTGTCCCTGCCATTAAGCAGCTGCTCTCAAACCTCCTCAAGTGGTTCTGCTCTACCCAGTGCAAAGTCCCTAAGCAACTCAGTCTGCTGGGAAAGCCCCATTTGTCTGTGACCGAGGACCGCAAGAGAGGGAAGATACACCACGGGCCCCACACAGAAAGAGGTCTTCACTGAAGGCCTTGGAGGGAGACAGCCTTTTCTTGCAGGGATTCCATCATGGCATCCTGAAATCCTGAGATGCTCTTCCACTCCTTCCCCTGAGATCCCAAGAGGGCACTTGGCAGTCTCGCGGTCCTTCCCATGGCCCACCTCCATGATTCCCGAGGGCCTTCCTGGTGCTGGGGATTGGTGAAGGCAACCTGATCTTATGCTCTGAGGTCACCGGTACTTGACCAAAGGAGGGAAAATAAGAGGGGGCCAGGAGGCTGCACACCACAGCCACCTCCTCAAAATGTCTCCCTGGCCCCCAAGATCGCCTTGTCATGGCAATGTCAACAGAGCACTGCAAGTGCTACCTCAGAGCTCCCTCTGACACCTCAGCAATACAGAGAGAGCCCACCAATAAAACCAATCCCCATAACCAACATTCTTTAAGAACCCAAAACCCTAATAATCAATTACTTTGGTACGTGTTAGCATATTTTTACCTACGTAAAAGATAAGATGAATGGCATACCTGCATGATTTTGGGCAGTACATCAACTCCATTTTTAGTGTTTTGTGTTGTAGTTAGATACTTTTTTTGAAAAAGAAAGTTACAATCTATTTAATAAAAACAACGCGAGCTGCCATGTATGGAATTTTTGTACTGTAAATGTTTTCATCGTCTCGCGTTGTAGTAATGTACACTGGCTTTGGTCTCAAATGGGGGATGTCTGGAAGAAAAAAGAACACATGACTAGGTTCGTGAGTGTAACCCCCACGAATGGTTCAGTTTCTTACTGAGCACATATGTATTTGGTTGTATGAATAGCAACTAAAATTAAAGAACCAGAAATTATAAAAGATGACATCTTTTGGTAGACTTGTTTCTGATTCTGCCTTGCAACCTGACCAAGATGGGACGGTGGCTACTGTTACTGTTTGCTTGTTACAGCAATGGCATAGAGCTATGGAAGTACCAAGCTAATAACTCTTTGTAACAAATTTGAGACATGACATATTATAATAGTAAAAATATTTTCACATACCTTATAACTAATTTAATCTCATTTTATGACTGAAATAAATCTAAAAGCATGTATAGACATTTTTCATCATTTTAGGTATTTTATTATTTTTTAAATCATTTTAGGTATTTTAACATCCAATATTACACTAATCAAATCCACAGGACTTTAGTTTTATATCCTTTTCCCTTTAGATGAATCCAAAGAATAGAATCAGTATAAACTACTTTATGTCTGAAAGAATTCACCTTTGAGATATCGAACACCACCACTTCCAAAGAATTAATAAGAAGTCCCTTTATCATTCTTTCTATTTCATAATCCATACAAAAAAATTACACGGTATTGGATTTGTCCAACTCTCTTACTAACTTTTATACAACTGGAGGTACCTGCATGAGGAAGACAAGTTGTCAACGAATCACTTTTAATTTCAGCATATTAAAGTATGCTATATGTTCCACAGTGAATACAGACTATTTTATAAAATCAGAAACAAGTTCTGAAAAAAATACCCACATATAGACAGCTAACAAATACATATCTCAGTACCTGGAAAGGTTAGTACTTCTACGTCTTCCAAAATGCATCAAGCTTCTGCTGTTTTCCCCTGATCCAAGCGTGCACGTGTGTGTGTATGTATATAAACACCCACAGACAACTGAATTAGTAGTCCACATTCCCCAGATGGATTAATGTCTTTTGTGACCTTCTCCCCTCCAACATTGTTCCTGATTATTCATTTTAACTAATTTTTGCCTGCTTTAACTGGGAGAGGAAAATTTGCCTCCCCACCCCGGCATCAATCTAAGGGATACTTGTGTCCTGTGAGCCTTCATTTCTCATAGAAGAAAAACTTTAGCAGTGAAATTAGAAATTTCCTTGTTTCCTTCCTTTCCGGGGCTTACTCTCCCTAGGTTGCCCAGCTGCCCAAACATCGGCCCCTCCGTAAGAAGCTGTAAGTAGCACCTGCTGGATGAAAGATCCAAGATAAAAGAAAGGCCTACTATGGGCAGCTGCGTGGCCCAGGCTGGCCTGCCTCGCCACTGAGCAAGGTCTGGGGTCACCATACCCCACCACCTGGAAGAGAAGACTTAAGGAAACTTTATTTTAACATTCAAAGATTTGAAATATAATTACGCCAAAAAAAATCATGACACGTGTTGAACTCTTTCTGAGTACAGGAGCCACAGTTCCCCTTTACTACTATGAGCTCAGCTACAAATAGGTAGTTTGTACAAACAGGTAAAATCGTTTATTAGGAACCCTTAAACTTCTTATAATAAAGTGACCGTTAAATATAAGAATAAAATGACTATCTTACTTAAAAATAAACAAAGGTCACTTTGTTTTGTCCCTGTGGACATCCTCTACACATGGCCCAATCAGTACTTCCCAAGTACAGGTTTGTGGATGTTTGTTTAACTTAGTAAATGATGGAAATAAATGAGGAAGATAATACTTTTGAAACAATGTAAAAAGAAATTTAAAACCAGTATCTTGATTCTCCTTATTCTTCCACTCCAAGCTTGCAGCCTTTGGATAATATGTGGGAAAGAACATACGTACATTTACATTTCAACTTAATGTCTACTAAACTGAAATGCTGTTATCTTATTAAAATTCCTATCCTAAATAAAAAAACAAGCGTGACAAATTATGGTGACAAATAATCTTGACAATCATGTAATGAAATCATATCTTTTTTTTTAAAGATTTTATTTAGTTATTCGACAGAGATAGAGACAGCCAGCGAGAGAGGGAACACAAGCAGGGGGAGTGGGAGAGGAAGAAGCAGGCTCATAGCGGAGGAGCCTGATGTGGGGCTCGATCCCATAACACCGGGATCACGCCCTGAGCCGAAGGCAGACGCTTAACCGCTGTGCCACCCAGGCGCGCCTGAAATCATATCTTAAAACTCAAATGATGACAAGAATGAATACCTTAAAACAAAGTAGTTAACTATGTTAAAGACATTTTTACTGAGAATTAAAAAAAAATCACCCAAAGATATCATGTTTTTAAACTTGCTCTACTCATCATGCCTGTATTTTTTTCCACCTCTCTATAATGATTTAACATTCTTTCTGCCCTTAAAATATTTAGTCAGATGTAATCTCTATTTTTTTTAACTCAAAAAGGGCCATTTATAGTAAACAGGAATTAAGGAAATAATCCCTCACAAGAATTTCACACAATGTTACATGGGTACATGAAAAATCATTATCATCAGAAGGCAAAGCTACAGAAACTTGAAAAGTGCACTGTCTTTATTAAAAGGAATCCACAGGCTAAAATAAGCCAGGCCTGCCAGTCCAGCTACACCTGTCCCAGGTTCTTTTTTTCGTTTCTTTTTTTTTTTTTTAGATTACTTATTTATTTATTTGACAGAGAGACAGGCAGAGAGAGAGGGAACACAAGCAGGGGAGTGGGAGAGAAAGAGGCAGGCTCCCAGTGGAGGAGGCTGATATGGGACTTGATCCCAGGACTCTGGGATCACGCCCTGAGCTGAAGACAGATGCTTAACGACTGAGCCACCCAGGTGCCCCTGTCACAGGTTCCTCATACTGGTTAGCACACAGAGTACTCTAAAGCAGAGCTTCCCAACCTCCTTCATGCTGTAGCCCACTTAGAAAGTGGAAACAACTGTGCAACATCTAAGGTCAAAGGATGAGGGGCTTTGGCTGCCCCTGGGACAGAGGGGCTCCCTGTCAGCAACCTGGCAGCAGTTCTCCGGGCTGAGCCAAGAGAGAAACTCTGCTCTGAGGACTCAGTAGAGAGAAGGGAGGGAAGAAGTGTGGGATGGACATGCACATACAAGTCTGCACACTATTCAGGGGGTTCACAGTCTACATAAAAATCCTCACCCTCTATCACCGGCATCCTTCCTCCAGTGGGATTCTGGGGATTATGTCATATCTGAGGTTGCACAGTTCATTAGTGACACACCTAGAATGAGACCCAAGTGCCCCAACTACATTCAACTTCTCGATACTCCCTGCCAATCTCCGCGGACAGATGGAATACTCTACCACTTCTGAACAGGTGGAGTCTGAAATGCAGGTGCAATGGGCCAGTAGGGCCAAAATACAAAGCTTCTAGAGGACAAGAGAATACTCCAGTCTGCTCTCGGGATTTTGGAGTCCTTGTGTTTCTGGTGCTGGATAAAGGAAATGGGAGAGGAGAGCAGACAAGATTACCCAACAGGAAAGAGTAGTCAGAAAGGGAGGCAAGGACTGAATCTTGAGGGACAGCAGAGAGAAACAGACCCCTAAAGAAAACTGGCAAGAAGAAAGGGAGGAGTAAAGAAGGAAGAAAACATTAGGGGAAGAGAGAGATCATGAAGCAGGGGCAGTCATTGTCAGATCACCTGAAATACTAAAGTGTCCTTCCTCTGGACTTGACCACTAGACTTGACTCCCCTTCTCAGCAGTGACAGGGAAGGGGCAGGTAGAACTGAGTCTTAGGAGAGGAAGTGGACTGAGCAAAGATTATAACATCAACAAACTTGCTTGTGGAGGACACAGAGACTGGACAGAGTTCCCAGGAAGAACTCAGAGACAGGAGAAGTGTTGGCTGAGAGAAAAGAATTCAGTAGTTTGTTTTTGAACCATATTAGAAATGTAGACTAGGGGAAGGGATCACCTACTGAAATCATGAACTAATGATCATAACTCCATATTCAGTTGGTAAACATCAGAGAAAGGAACATGTGACATCAAGTTGGTCTGGGCTGTTGGCACAAAGAGATATGCTTTCGCCCCATCTTCCGGCCTGCCCTGCCTATTCCTGATCTGCCCATTCAGCTTCTAGGCCTGCCTCCTCCCCGATCCCGCCTTGCTAGCATAGGATTAGGGGTCAGGAAGAAGAAAAGAGGCAAGAATAGATGAATATACTATGAGGGAATACAAAATATATATGGGTCTCTGCCCCACTTCCTGGCATAGGGCCCCTAAAACCCTTGTAATTTCCTAAGTGATAAGCGCACGAGGAGCTCTTTTGTTTTAATAACACAGCTCGTAGAGGTCTCGTGGGCTCCCAGATGGCTCCTGAGTGAGAGGGCTGGTCACCAGAAAGACCACGCCACGATTAGAACTTAGAATTTTCAGCACCCCCATCCCGACCCCTCCATTCCTCCAGAGAGGGGAGAGGGGCTGGAAGTGGACCATGTCTATGTGAGGAAGCCTCCATAAAAATCCCAGTAGCAGGGGTTTCAGGGAGCTTCCAGGTGAGTGAACATATCCACGTACCGGGAGGGTGACAGCTCCACAGGGACAGACATTCCTGTGCTTGGGACCCTCCCAGACTGTACCCCTTGTGTCTCTGCATCTGGCTATTCATCTATATCCTTTATCATATCCTTTAATAAGCTGGTCAATGAAAACAAATGTTTCCCACAGTTCCCTGAGCCACTCTAGCAAATCAGTCAAAGCTGAGGAGGAGTTGTGGGAACCTCTGATTTGTAGTCAAGTTGTTCAGAAGCTGTGGGTAACCTGGGGCCCTCCTACTTGTGACTCGCACCTGAATGTGATGGAACAGTCTCATGGGACTGAGCCCTTAACCTGTGGGATCTGACGCCATCTCAAGACAGACAGCGTCAAAGCTGAGTTAAACTACAGGACATCCAGCTGGTGTTGCAGAGTTGTCTGGTGAGGGGAAAACCCAAACATTTACTCACCGTAAGTGCTAGAAGCAAAGTGCTCTCTGTGAATGTGGTAATACTACGAAAGTGATGGAGAACTGAATTATTTTTCTTTACATACACACTCACACAAGAGAGTATGTATGCCAGGTCTTTGCTGATGTGAACTGACACATATTCTATTTCTAGCAAAGTATCACAAAGAATCACCTCAAGGAAAAAGCAAAGATACAAAATATGGATAAGTGGGAAGAAAAGAAGCAATGTCTTCTCTTTCCCATCAAGAGTAAGACCATTACTGAATTATCCATGATTCTGCTCTTATGTGAATAACCATATATTTCGACAGTATCTGAAGAAAAAAGCATGTTTGGTCCTCAGGGATCTTTTCCGCTCATATGGCTGGCAGGAGAGGAGTGATTTCTTCTGGATATATCTCTGCTGCAGAGTGGGGAAAAAAGGAGAGCTCTTTCACCAAAGTTAAAAGGACTTTTTAAAAATGGCCTCTATGAAAATACATCTGCTGCTCTGTTGGAACCTGCTCACACTGTACTCCAGGCCACTGTGCATGAAGGGCTTCGAAATATGGTACAAATGTCCATGACGCCCCCTCTCCCTCTCTTTCAAATTCTGCTTTGGTCAGCTTAAGATCAAGTACCTGTCATTGGGCAGTCAAGTGATATGCATTAATAAATCAGTGGCCCTAACTGCCAAGTTTCTTGAAAACTCACAGGACTCACATGGCTGCCATTAATACTCCCAGGAGGCCACTACTGTCCTTCCATGAATGCTGCATGAAAATACAGAGCTGGCCAAAAAGAGCCTGGATGAGCAGATGAATGTCCACTCATGAAACAATCATCATGAGGACAATAAACAGTAGTTCAGGATGGTGGATGTAAATCTCATTAACAGCCACGAAAACACTCCAGACGCACCACGTGTCTCTACTTCTTGCTATTGCCAACATCTGTCCCCTCCCTTCCATTCCTGTTTCCACCACTTCAGTAAATTTCTCCTGTCATCATTTCATATAAAATAGGCTCTGATTCTTCCAATTCTAATGTCCGTAAGACTTTCCTGTGAATATGAGCAGGGAGTAGTAATTCCTCCTTTGAACCCATCTATGAAATAAAGATTTCTATTCAGGATAATGGCAAACCGAAGAATTCCTCAATGTAACTTCAAGAGTCATTGCAACCTGTGAGGTCTGCTAATGCTCCTCACCATGAGCCACACTAGGGTTAGGACTGATGAGTGTCTCCGGTGTACAGGGCCCTCGGGATGACATGATCACTGCGAAACCAGGCACGAGGCAAGCACAAATCAGCACCTGCTCTTCTGCACAGTGTGTCTGAAGTGCTTGAAGCCACAGAAGAAACAGCCTGATTCCTTCACATCTTATCTAAAAACAAAATTAAAGGTGACAAAATTAAACACTTACATGTTTATGCAGAGATGCACTGCAACGCAGAATCAGTTCTGAGAAAGAAAAACTAGAAGTTAAAGTTACTGTTAAATTCCTGCACCAAGTTCTTAGTGACAAGGAAGCAGGCGTGCTGCAAGAAGCACAAGGATTAAGAGCTTGGGGTCTGGAGCCACAGTGCCCGGGCTTGAATTCAGGCTCTGCTGCTTGCTGGCTGAGCTGTGGCCAGTGGAGAACCACTGAACTTCCCTACGCGTTAGTCTCCCCCTCTGTAAAATAGGGATGATAACCGAATTTACCACAAAGCACTCGTACAGGGTTAAGTGAGTTACAACAGTGCCTGTATCATCAACAGTCAGTTATCCTCAAAAACAACGCAAAGATAATTTTCCTCCAAATTTACACTGTGCTTTGAATAGGGTTTATGTCATATCACTACAACATTCACATGTATAATGCAGTGTCCTTGAAAAATCTTAGAGCTAAATAAAACCTTGAAGACCTGGTTCAATGGGACAGGGCAGCTCTCCACTTCCCTGCCTCATGTCCCTACTCTGCTCTCTCCTACAGCTTCCCTGGGCTCTGAACGATCAGTATGACTTGGTGACATACATCAGTACCGGCATATGGGCCCTTTGTCCTCCTCTACACTTACTTTCAGCTCCATCCCATTCTTAGAATTTATAAACACAGGTAAGAACTTCCGTTTCTGGATTTCTAAATGGCTGAAAGGATAACACCAATAAAAGAAATGAAATAAGCAAAAAAGATGAAAAACATGTCAGATGAAGCTGAAAGATGCAGTGAGCTCCAAATGTAGGCAGGTGAGGGACTGGCTGATCTCTCAACTACACCAGGGTGGTGCAGATTCCTCAAGAGGAAGTGTTTAAGCCAAACATGAGGCTCTGCAGGAAAGCCAAAAGAAAAGGGGGAGGGGAGGGGAGGAGCCCAAAGGAGTGGGAGGGGAGGAGGGGAGGAGGAGGGGAGGGGAGGGGAGAGGAGAGGAGGAGAGGAAAGGAAAAAGAAAAGGAAAAGGAAAAAAGCAAGCTTGGCTGGCTCCCCATAGAAGTCAAATACACTAAGACAGACACCCTGTGTGGAGACAGTTCTACTCCATCAACAGTGGATTCCAAGACACACTCAGACATGCCCATGGACAGGCCACTGCTGTGCACAAGACTTGAGGACCACTCACACCCGTCCCCCTTCCCCAAGCAGGCAAAATAAATGGTGACATTGCTGAATACAAGAGATAAAAAAATGACACGGCTCTATGTATCTCTAACCAAATCATATTAAATTTAACAGGAGGAAAGTTTCTACAAAATTCTATTACGTTGCCAACTTTTTATGTTAACTGTATTTAAGTTAACAAAATGTAAATAAGGCCAATAATAAACATGAGGTCACAACCTGATAAGTTTTAACTAGAAGACTATTAATTGAAATAGGAGGGATAAAATATGGAATCTATTGTGAAGCTAAGAATAGTTCACCTCCCTTTTTCAGCATGTAAGAAATAGTTCACATCAAACTTAAGTGGCTATGAGTGTTTAAATAAGTATAAAACAAAAAATATTCGAACTTATCAAAGGTACACACAGAACTACAAGGGAATAACCTCCCATAAAATACGTATCTCTGGCTGGCTTCTTTTGCCACTTATGTTTTAGGGTCATCTTATCTAGCATCGAATAGTATATATCATTATAAAAGGTATGTTTGTTTTAAAATAAGCCAATGTTAACCTAAAGTACAAGATTGATGTGCTGCAAAGAGGTAAATATTCAACAGGAAGGCTCTGCTGCTCTTTTCCCCAACAAGGGTTATCAAAACCAGCAAAAATTACTCAGAGACAACTATAATTTTAACAAGATTACTGGGGTGAACAGAATCCAACACATGAACGCTGAAGCTCGGAGAGGAACTCCAACCCCGTCCCTTTCCTGATGATAACAGTGGAGCAGTTAGCGCCTTGCCAATGAGAACTCCGAATCACAGCAAAATCAAAATGAGAACTCTGAATTCCAAACCCTGAATCCCAAGCCCTGTTCTCTGAATAATATTTAAAATGTCTATCACAGTAAGTTATGAGATAAGAACAAAAGCTCTAACAATATTTGCCATATAATTTTCAATTTAAAATAAAAAGTAAGTTGAGTGGTTTTTAAAGATCTTTTTTCCCTCAAAATGGCCCTCTTTTGTCACTTTGTGGCACTCATAAATTTAAGAGTGATGCAAAATGCCATTGCACATTCACCTAAAATAAATACTTTTAATAGAATTTCCAGTGCGTAGAAGCTTCTTTAAAGTTGAGCCTCAAAAACCGAGTTAGAAATAAAGTACATAAACTTATACCATACACACAAAAAAACTCAAAATGGATTAAGATATGTTTTAAAAGATCAGTTTTAGAAAGAAAATATGTACTTGTGACAAGATACAATTTTTAAAAAATAAAAGAAAGATGACCTTCAGAAAAAAGCAATGTCATAGGAGAGAGAGATCTTTAAGATGAAAGTACTTCAAGTATGAACCTCTTCAAAACTCTTAAAAGAGTCAAAATGATTCATATTAAAGTAACATACATGCTCGCCATGGATTATGTGTAAATATCTCATCATGCATAAAATAAACGATTTTTTTAAATTTCTAAAGTTAAAAATAAAACTGCTCACAGAACATTTTTACGAGAACATTCTGTAAATATTCAAAACCGCACGTTTCTTTCCTTGTGGTGACAATCACATTTATGGGTTCAGTCCTCTAACGGAACTCTGGTCACTGTCAAGGAGAAGGAATCAAAGTTTACTCAGAACTACACCAGTCAAGTGCAAAACCTTTGGTGCTGCATCCCACTTCAACGACAAAAGTCTCTCTTATGAGGATGGAATCATATTACCTATCATCCTATAAATGTGTTCATGTCTTAGTATGGAGATGGCTTGGCAACCCAACTAAATACCAGATGTAGGCTCTAAACGGGATCTTAACCTTCAAGAAGGAAGTAATTTTTAAAAATGAAAATATATTAGAAGTTAGGCAAGAGAACATGTCCTCCCAAATTTTTCTGGGAAAAAAGAACTATTAAGATCTCCTGATGAGACGGTTTATGCAATAATTAAAACTTGGACATCAAACCATATTTTCCCCACCAATGTATTTTAAAGAGACGTTCCAACAAGAAACAGAACCAGTCTCGACAAACTGCTACAGATCATCTTTATGTGGATAGATACATGCATGTTAGTTAAATGCATACAATTTTCTAACTGTTGTGCTATTTATAATACTGAGGCTTAGTGGAAACTCACCATTGTTATGATCAGAGTACAGCACTAAATTACCAATGCTTTGTGAATGAGTAAGGGAAGTTAAAGTGCCCTCCTCCCTCTACTTCCCCAGTCACCAAACCATCTCCAGTAATTTTTGGTCTAGAGCCAGCACTTACTGGGCTAAGCTCTCTCACAGCTACAGTTCAAGTACCTGTGCTCATGGGACTGTTTTACCCCATACCTCTCCTTAACCTGGGGCCATGTGCATCCATTCTTTGTCAAAGTCCGCTGCGCCTTAGTTTAATACTGGCTCCAGTATGCCCATGAGGACCTCATGTGGTTGGCACTGTCAACAGACACTCCACTCAAGAGATTTGAGATAAATTCTGCACACACAGCTCTCTTTCCGGACATCTGGCAAATCCATCATCTTGCAACACATTCTTGGAAACACTTTCTCCTGGTCATTGTGCATGAGTACTGGGGCTCGTCAGCCCCTTTCTCTTCTTTGACTATGTCCACAGTTTCAACTTTTACATTTGGCCTACCCACAGCTGCCTATATCCACTCATTTCTCTTTTTTTTAATGAATTTTTATTATATTATGTTCATCACCATACAGTACATCCCCGCTTTCCGATGCAAAGTTCGATGCTTCATTAGTTGCGTATAACACCCAGTGCACCATGCAATACATGCCCTCCTTACTACCCATCACCGGTCTATCCCATTCCCCCACCCCCCTCCCCTCTGAGACCCTCAGTTTGTTTCTCATAGTCCATAGTCTCTCATGTTTCATTCCCCCTTCTGATTACCCCCCCTTTCTTTATCCACTCATTTCTACACGGAGAGAAAAAAAAAACTTATAGAAAAGACAGCCTTTACAAAGAGACATACAGACTGTCTGACCCATATCTGCCAATAGTCCCTGACTTTTTTTGAAATTCACCTGATAATTTGTTAGAGCAGCAATAGAAAATGAATACATACGTATTTGATGTAGCCCATCTTGTTGTATTCAGAAACTCCTGAATGTGTGAAGCAGTACAGGTTGGCAGTTACAAGCCAGAGTCAGAAGTCAGACTGCTAGGGTTGAACTGATTCTATGAACTTCTAACTTCTATTGGCTAACTTTGATTGTATTTTATAAATATTCTTTGAATGTGAGTCTTATTGCTTTTCAGGAGGGCTGGGTCTAGGACAAGAAGAGTGAGGGGTCTGCACAAGATTTAAGGGGACACCAAAACTCAGTAATCAAAGTAAGTAATATTTTAATATGATACTTCCTAAAAATCAAAATTAATGCAAAAAAATCCATGATGAACACTATTAAAGTTGAAATAAGTACCAGTGTTCAGCTAAGCCATACCGGAGCTTAAGGTAAAAGGAAAAATGTGTACCACTATAGATATGTTTTGATGTATTTTTAATGGTTCATTTTTTCCAGAACATTTAAACATTGAAAAAACAAAATCTCAATATTGAACAATCAAAAAAGATTAAAACTCATCATTAGCTTCAATATTTTGTTTATAACACAGAATGCATTATAAGTTTACTTTCCTGGCTTTAATGGAACAAATTCAGCAACATTTTCAAAATCTTCACTTAGCTTACTTTTAGTTCTGAGAACTGCAATGCTTGACAATTTCTCTTGACAAAGTAACAATCTTTTAGATATCTTTTTAAGGCCACTAGTTCACAAAGATAGTTTTAATCTAATTTTAGCATTAGAAAATGGATTCTTATTTGGTTTTAATTTTTAAAAAACTCTCTCTGTATCATGCCTCAAGCCAATTAATAAGCAAAGACAGTATACCACACCAGGAAAAGTACAAGAACACAGAGAAAACCCCTTTGGGGTGCTGGTGTACAAGGTGTGCTGAAAGTTGCCAGTTGAGCAGGAACACAGAACTTTCTGGCACTACAGTATCTACAATAAGCACTCGGGAGCAGCAGTCCACTGGAGGAATCTGAAATTAATCTCAAAAGGAATCAAGGACCTAAATGTGAATCATACTAACTATAGCATTTCTACAAGAAAACATAGAAGGTCTTTGTGATCTTGGCTTAGGCAAAGATTCCTTAGACGGGACACCAAAGGCACGATCCACAATAGAAAAACTGATAAACTGGACTTTATAAAAATTTTTAAAAGTTTACTCTTTGAAGGACACAACTAAGGGAATGAAAAGACAGGTCAGAGATGGGGAGAAAAGATTTCCAAGCCACATATTTGACAAAGCACTTAAATCTGGACTATATAAGGAACTTCCAAAATTCAATAGTAAGAAGACAAACAACTCAATTAAACAAAATGTTCAACTGATGAATGGATAAAGGAGATGTGGTTCATATCTACGATGGAATATTCCTCAGCCATCAGAAAGGATGAATATCCACCATTTGCATCGACATGGATGGAACTAGAGAGGATTATGCTAAGTGAGATAAGTCAAGCAGAGAAAGACAATTATCATATGGTTTCACTCATATGTGGGACATGAGGAATAGCTCAGAGGACCACAAGGGAAGGGAGGGAAAACTGAATGGGAAGAAATTAGAGAGGGACGCAAACCATGAGAGACTCTGGACTCTGGGAACCAAACTGAGGGTTACAGAAGGGAGGGGGTGGGGGAGGGGTAACCAGGTGATTAAGGAGGGCGCCTGTGGTGATGAGCACTGGGTGGTATACGCAACTAACGAATCACCAAACACTACACCAAAAACTAATGATGGCTAATTGAACCTGATAAAAATTAATAAATAAATGTTTTCATAAAAAAAAGTCCCATCAATTCAAACATACACACTGCCAAAGACATACAGTTGGCAAATACCACATGAAAGATGCTCAAGATCATTAGTCATTAGAGAAATGCAAATTAAAACCACAATAACATACCACTACCACTAAAATAAAAAGACTGATCACACTAAGTGTCAATGAGAATGTAAAATAACTACAATAACTACAAGAGCTCTCATACTGCTGTTGAGAATATCAGCCACTATGGGAAGAGTCTGGCAGTTAAACATATGACTCGATATGATTCAGCCATTCCATTCGCAAGAGTCAGGAAAGCACATGTATACATAAAGACTTGTACACAAATGTTGCAGTGGCTTTGTTTATATTCAAATACTAGAAGCAACCCAAATGCCTACCAACAAGTGACTGGATACACAAACTATGGTGTATCTATACAATGGAATACTGTACTACTCAGAAATGAACTATTAATATATGCACCAACACAGAAGAATCTCAAAATAATTATGTTGACTAAAAGAAGCCAAACAAAGAAGAGTACACACTGCACGATTCTATTTCCGTAAGATTCTAGAAAATAAAATTAATCTATAACGACAAAAAGTAGACCAGTGGTGACCTGGAGACTGGGCAGGGAGGTGGGAAAAGGGCATGAGAAAATCACTGAGAATGATGGCTATGTTCATTCTCTTGATTGTCATAATGATTTCACATTCTCTTGATGGTCATGATGTTATGTATAAACCTATGTCAAAACTTCTCAAAATTAACATTATCTACACATAATAGTTTATTGTATGTCAATTATACTCCCCCAAAAGAACTGCTTTTTTAAAAAGGAAAAAACAGAGGAGGTGGCCGGCAAGTAACTAAATGAAAGATCAGAAGGACAGAGGTTGTGCTCAGATACAGGTCTGCCTGATGACAAGGGGCAGAAGTTGAAGTCAGGAAACCATGGAGGGTGAGCGGTCGGGGAGCTGATGGGTAACCTGGCATGAAGGCAAAGGACTCGGAGACAGCAAAGCCATTAAAAAAAAAAAAGGCAAGTAAGCAGAAGATCAGAAGACATGGCGGCAACGAGGAAGGACAAGTTCTATCAAGGGAGACGTTTCTACAGAGGGGGTAGTGGATGAGGTCTGGAATGGGCCTTGGAGAAAAGAAAGACCACGATCTCACCCCCACAGGCCTGAGGGAGACAAAGAAGCCTGAGAGAAAAGCCAGGGTTCAAAGAGCCGAGGAGGTGAAACCAAGAGGCTGAGGCTCTAGGGCTGTGGCTTAACCCAGTAAGAGGATTTCCAGAGGACTGAGTACAAAGTGGGAAGGAGGGCAAGAAATGCAGGGTAATGATGATGAAAGCACCCCAGAGAGGACCCTGGGAAGACACCAAGTGGGTCAAAGGGGCACTAGGCTCAGCCATCACCTGGTAGACACAAAGGCATGCAGGGTCCCCGTAGTTCAGCCTGGCCGAGATGCATCTCTGGGGGAGTCCTAGTGTCAAGTGCACAGAAGACCCTCTTCCCTCAGGAAGAGGGGGCTGTGGTGTGTCCTGACTATGAGGGACCCAGGGAGGGCTGTCAGGCTCAGGCTCCCCAGCAGTAGTTAGAGCTCAGTGAGCTGTAGAAACTTTGAGAAAGAAGGCTGCTCAGAGGTTGTGTTCACATTCCAAGCACTGTCAGGCCACTGGGTAGCCCCAGACATAACACGAGGGATACTCTTACAAAGTCATCAACAAATCTGCAGTGTATTATGCATTGGTTTTTATATTATGTATCAGAAGAACCTGGCTGAGCAAACTAGATGAATAACGACTCCTATAAAAAACACCTATGAGGTACTCTGTGAACCTTCCATTTGAGCCCACTCCTTTAAAACTCAAGGGCTATTTATTTTGAAGATTTTTGATAGAAAACATCTCTAGTACAAAACAAATCCTTCCACCCACAGCAAACATTTACCGCATACAGGCATAGCACTGTACGCCGAACGGGACAGGAAATGTGCTTCCTAGAGACTCATGAGCAGTAAACCCTCTTAAAGCAAACCCACAGAACTTGAATCCTGTACTGATGACGCATGGGCACATGAAAGGGGGCCAGAGCCTGTCCCTGCACCAAATATTCTTGGTTTACTGATATGCCATTCTTTATCATCTCCTCACATCCTATCAGCTCTCATTATTACAGAGATAAGGCTTCAAGTGCCCACCCTTGTCCACCATGACGTATTGGCCTAAAATTGACTTTAGGAAAATCTTCCCACTCATAATTAGTCATGGGAACTTGCAAACAGTTGAGTAGCAGGTTGGCAGACATCACGGTTGGTGAGTGTTCTGTCAGTCACCTCCCTTATCTGCCTACCCTCTAAACCTCACTTGAAGCAGTATCTCTAGATGCCTGGAATAATGAACGGTGTTCATTTCACATGACAACACTGAGAGTCCAAACAGGCTTCCTCATTCAATGGCTTATATATAGCAAGAAGCCAGCCTTTACATCTTTACGCATAGAGAAATGTGTAGACTACTTTCTCCCTCTAAAAACAGTTTAGAGAGAAACAGAACCTCTCTCTTTGCTACTGACAAAACAAGATCACAGGATAAGAAACTGACTTCAAATGGACTTCACACTGTGGCACTTGATGCTTCAAATTAACTTCTTCTTTCTCTGTATAAACCTGGCTATCTGATAGGTCCGAGAACTTTGAAGACTTGCAGAATATAGGAGTTGCTCTTATTTTAGGTTTCGAAATGTAGGGACATTATTTGTAGTGTGTGACAGGAAGCATACCAAACCAGTGGTGTGTGAACCCAGCTTCAAGGTTCTAACTCAGTATTCCAGAGTACCTTGGCCACTACCAGCCATAGTAACATTTAATTAAGTAGTTTATACAGTAGTGGTCTTCAGATTAGGTAAGAAATATTAGATATCTAGAATATAAGAGATCTAAAATGAGGGATACTAGGTATGTAGAATGTCTGGAATAGACTAGTGAAAAGCTTCCTGTCCTAGCCCCAAGAGGTTTCAAGGAAGTCAAGAAGATACCAATGCTATGGAAATATTGAACGCACATTCCTTCCTTTTGAAATCTGGTGTTTCCTTATAGTCTCAGTTTTTATAACTAACTTGGTCAAGACCTTGAGTGACAAAATGGTAGCCATTTTAACAAATCCAAATAAACTGAGAAGAATGCAAGAGAATGAGGTCAAGAAAACGTGTAGAACTGCTCATCCACAATCCCTTATCAGCAATTTCAAAATCCAAGAAGCTATGAAAACAAAAGCTTTTTGTGTGTAATTCACTAGTGGACAGGACCTGATCTGCATCTGAACTCATGTGGTGGCAACACCCGACTAACCTGAGGTTATTTTGGATGTAGTTATCCCACTGATGCCAAATAGTCATATCTTAGGCTACAGAAATAAGAATTCTCTTGCTGTCCAGTCCCCTGGGCTGTTACATATCGACATCAACATGGTGTTAATGTTTCTTGAACGTCAATAGACCACAGTACAATTCTAAAATCTGAAAAATTCTGATTCCAAAGTACATACAGCCTGAAGATCATAATAAATAGTCTGGATACCTAACCACCAACTTCTACCCAGTTTGATAAATCATGCAAAAATACATTTATCTGAAAAGAGCCTGTTTGATTCAAGTATTAAGCATATAAGCATCAAAATAAGGATGATTTAAATGCAAATGCTCATACTTTAACATTCTTTTTTTTTTTTTAGATTTTCTTTATTTATTTGACAGAGAGACAGCCAGCCAGAGAGGGAACACAAGCAGGGGGAGTGGGAGAGGAAGAAGGAGGCCCTCAGCAGGGAGCCTGATGTGGGGCTCGATCCCAGGACCCTGGGATCACGCCCTGAGCCGAAGGCAGACATTTCACGACTGAGCCACCCAGGCACCCCTTATACGTCAACATTCTAAAACATGACTCATTCTGACCGTGTCACACAGACAGCTTATTCTATACACTAGATAAACTCGCTTATTCTACACACTAAACTAGATAAACAGCACCTGTTCTTATGCTGGCTCAGGAGACTAGTACTCTGCAATCCCAACCCAAGAGTCACTGTTCTCAGTCAGACACTACTAAACTGGGTAAAAAGCTAACTGTACCTGCAATCTTAACCAGTCCATGTGGTCATAGTAGCCAGAATTAAGGTAATCCCATAGACCACCTCCTAGATACATAAAGTTTCACAACACAAAGAGCAAATGAGTTTCTACACCCATTCCCAGTAAGTTTATTCAGGCTGAGGGGGGCTATTAAGCTTCAGACATTTTAAAGTACTCTCTGTAGAAAATGAGTAGGGTTTTCATACATACAATATAAACAGAATGAACGGATTATATCTAGCACAAATAAAAAGGTCTGCATGCAGTTATTTCTCATTTTCGTCTATTTCTCCCACACCATGGAGTGTTACAAATCCCTACGATTCCCCTTCAGATTGTATTTACCATTTCATTTTTAAATTTTTACTTTAAATACACAATGTTGAAGTAGCAATTAACAGAAATGCTATTGATAACGCTAAAATTTAAAGGGAAACTTTCTTTGTGTATTTGAAAGATTTAAAGACCAAGGCATCTACGCTCAAGTAATGATATCATCATTCAGTTAAGTAGTTGTATTTATTATATATATTTCACTAAACAGTTCAGTTTCTATCAGGGTCAGTTGTATTTCTCATATAAATAGTACTAAATTAAATTTGGGGTTCTGAATTTTGAAATACCCACTGAATGTGCCATGTTCTTTCATGTCCCATGTCTTTCAGAGATCGATCTCCCATCTAGGAAACCCTTTCCACACTCCTATTTCAAGGCTCAGGTAGAGATTACCTCTCTTGAAGCCTTCCGCAAGTCCTCTGAATAGAACTGTTGGACTTTCTTCGTTGCTACCATTACACTTTTCGTAGTGACAATCATACTGTAATTATTTTTTTTTCTCACCTATCCCCCACCCCGGCAATCAGCTTATACAATACAAGCATGGTGAGATATTCTTTGCTTCTGCCCCAGGACTTTGTTTCTCCCTCAAGAGGTATTTGAATGAATGAATGAATGAATGATCAGAGAGTTAAGATCCCATTATAAGGTTATGTTCTCCCAAATATGATCATCTGGCAAGGAGGAAAAAGGGAGGAACTGTCAGTCTTCAAAGGCGGAAAGACCAAACCAGACACTCTCTAAACAAAAAGGAGGAGTCACAGTAGCACAAGTTACACCAGTTGTGCCATGAATATTAAATCGAGAGGCAACATTGTTCGATGTCAAGAGCTGCACAGAAAGGGCAGCCGTGGTAACATGGCTGTATTTCAAGTTCCCTCCTGCTGCCACACCCTAAAGCATTCAAACAGAGTAACTCTGCATCGATGATAAAATCTTGAAGAACAAGATATTTTTGTAAGAAAAAAATGAACAATTACTTGAAAATACTCTGGATCAACTGTTTCTCAAACAATTTTTGCACAAGAGTCCCCTGGAGCTCTTGTTAAAAATGCAGCCTATGATTTGGTAGGTGCGGCATGGGCCTGACATTCTGCATTTTCTAGCTCTCAGGTGAGGCTGATGCTGCTGGTCTATGAGGCGTCCTTTTTAAGGAGCACCTGTGGCAAGATAGATATTCTGTTTTCCTCCAACGTCCAGGTTGGACTTGTCTTACTTTTAACCAGCATACCCTTCTTACCATCCCTTGTTATAACCTAATCTTGACGGTGCTAATTATAGAAAACATTTTGAAAATTCGACTGGAAGAAATCTATATCACTTTAAAAATCTTTAAATTGTTCTTACCTATACTCTGGTAATGCCATCGAAAGAAAATTCGTTCAGGTAGAAATTGCACTATTTTCTATAAAACAAATTTAAAAATTGTTAAGATATAAAGAGAAAATAAACTACACATTTCATGACAGTGCTGTGTGTGTGTGTGTGTGTATTTCAGAAAATAAAAAAAAACTATTTCTAATAACATAAATAGTGCACTTCACTCTGTAGCCCATGGGACAGTGTCTTTTACTTGCCCCAAGCAACCTTCCTTCCCTGAGTGCCTTAAAGGCATCACTGTTCCACGTTTAATTCCTCCTAAAAGAAAACAAGGAAAAGAAGGGAAAAAAAACCCTAAAAGGATCATTTTATCTTAATTGAATCATAGCCATTGCTTAAGTTCATATTAAAGTAATAATTTCTCAAATGCCAGATTTCCCCAGGTTTCTGCTTTTTCACCTTCCACTTCCCCATTCCATTATCATCATTATTAGTCTCTGGACAAGGACCAGAGTCAGAAGAAAGATGAACAACAAGGAGGATAAGATCATGAGCACACGGATGAACAACGAAATGAAATTGCTGCCAAGAATTTCTTGAAATTAATAGCTAAAAATAAGGTTAGGATTGCAGTTAGGAATTCTACCCCCTTCACCCCACACATTGGAAGATACAATAAAGAATGAATATATGATGTACGAGAGTATTTGGCTAATAATAGCAACTTTAAAAAAAAAAAAAGACAAACCCCAAATACGTTTTTTTTTTCTTTTTTTCCCCACTCTAAAATTAGTTTTGATCAAGTTACTCTTGGGTCATAAGATTCTTTGTACTTTATCTGCACCTACCTTTTTAAGAAGTGTAGAAATCCAAAAACTGATCAAAATATATTTCTTGGTATTGA